>NC_057795.1:185790340-186090340 GCF_018294505.1 Triticum aestivum | reverse complement strand
TCTTCTGGTCCAAGAAAAATCATCGTAAAGTTTTATTCCATTTGGACTCCGTTTGATATTCCTTTTCTGTAGAAGTCAAAAACAAGGTAAAAAAACAGAAACTGGCACTGGGCACTAGGTTAATAGCTTAGTCCCAAAAATAATATAAAATAGCATATTAATGCATATAAAACATCCTAAACAGATAATATAATAGCATGGAACAATCAAAAATTATAGATACGTTGAAGACGTATCAGGTACCCGAACATTCTGAGTATGTGTTCAGTGACAGAACTATTCTCCTCCATCTTACAGGTAAAGAACTTGTTGGAGACTTCATATCTCTCAACCCGGGCATTAGCTTGAAATATCAACTTCAGCTCTTGGAACATCTCATATGCTCCATGGCATTCAAATCGCTTTTGAAGTCCCAGTTCCAAGTCGTAAAGCATGGCACACTAAACTATCGAGTAGTCATCAGATCAAGCCTGCCAGACATTCAAAACATCTGCATAAGCTCCTACAGCAGGTGTTTCACCTAGCGGTGCATCAAGGACATAATTCTTCTGTGCAGCAGTGAGGGTAATCCTCAAGTTATGGACCCAGTCTGTGTAGTTTCTACCATCATCTTCCAACTTAGCTTTCTCTAGGAACGCATCAAAATTTAAAGGAACGATAGCATGGCCATTGATCTACAACTAGATTTGCAAAAAATATTAGGACTAAGTTCATGATAAATTTTTGTTCAAATAATCAAATTACTAACGAACTCCCACTTAAATCAACATGCCTCAAGTTGTCTAAGTGATACATGATCCAAATCAACTAACCCATGTATGATCATCCCATGAGATGGGGTAGTCTTCAATGGTGAACATCTCCATGTTGATCATATCTACTATATGACTCACATTCGACCTTTCAGTCTCCAGTGTTCCGAGACCATGTATGTACATGCTATAGGCTCGTAAAGTTTAACCCAAGTATTCTGCATGTGCAAAACTGGCATACATCTGTTGTATGTGAACGTAGAGTCTATCACACACGATCATCACAAGGTGCTTCAAAACGACGAACTTTAGCAATGGTGCATACTCGGTGAGAACACTTTTATCTTGAAATTAAGTGATGGGGTCATCTTATAATGCTACCGTCGTTCTAAGGAAAATAAGATGCATAAAGGATAAACATCACATGCAAACAAAATATGTGACATGATATGGCCATCATCATCTTGTGCTTTTGATCTCCATCTCTAAAGCAATCGCATGATCTCCATCGTCACCGGCGTGACTCATGACTCACAAGTATAGGGTATCTATCGTAGTCCTTTCAATAAGTAAGACTGTCGAACCCAATGAGGATCAGAAGGAAATGACAAGTGGTTTTCAGCAAGGTATTTTCTGCAAGCACTGAAGTCATCGGTAACAGATAGTTTTGTGACAAGATAATTCGTAACGGGTAACAAGTAACAAGTGTAACAAAGGTGCAGCAAGATGTCCCAATGCTTTGTGTATCAAAGTATAATCCTTGACGAACTCTTATATAAAGCAAAGTGCTCCTAAGGACACATGAGAATTATTGTCAAGTTAGTTTTAATCATGCTCATATGATTCACGTTCGTTACTCTGATAGTTTGATATGTGGGTGGACCGGTGCTTGGGTGATGTCCTTACTTGGACAAGCCTCCCACATATGATTAACCACTCTCTCAAGCATCTGCAACTATGATAGAAGAATTAAGATAAATCTAACCATAGCATGAAACATGCGGATCGAAATCAGCCTATTACGAAGCAACACATAAACTAGGGTTTAAGCTTCTGTCACTCTAGCAACCCATCATCTACTTATTACTTCCCAATGCCTTCCCCTAGTCCCAAATCATGGTGAAGTGTCATGTAGTCAACTTTCACATAACACCACTAGAGGAAAGACAACATACATCTCATCAAAATATCGAACGAATACCAAATTCACATGATTACTTAATAATAAGACTTCTCTTATGTCCTCAAGAAGAAACGTAACTACTCACAAAGCATGTTCATGTTCAAGATCATAGGGGTATTCCATATCATTACAGATCTGAACATATGATCTTCCACCAAATAAACCAACTAGCATCAACTACAAGGAGTAATCAACACTACTGGCAACCCACAGGTACCAATTTGAGGTTTTGAGACAAAGATTGAATACAAGAGATGAACTAGGGTTTGAGAGGAGATGGTGCTGGTGAAGATGTTGATGAAGATTGACCCCCTTTGATGAGAGGATCATTGGTGATGACGATGGCTCCGATTTCCCCCTCTGGGAGGGAAGTTTCCCCGGTAGAACAGCTCCGCCAGAGCCCTCGATTGCTTCTGCCCACGTTCCGCCTTGAGACGGGGGCGCTTCGTCCCAAAAGCTTCCTTGTGATTTTTTCCAGGTCAAAATGCTTCATATAGCATACGATGGGTACCAGAGATCTGCCAGGGGTCCCACAAGCCCTGGGGCGCGCCTTGGGGGAGGGTGCGCCCCCCAGGCTTGTGGCCGCCTAGTGGGTCCCCCTCTAGTATTTCTTCGTCCAATATTTTTTATATATTCCAAAATAATTCCCTGTAAATTTTTAGGACTTTTGGAGTTGTGCAGAATAGGTATGTCAGATTTGCTCCTTTTTGGTCTAGAATTCCAGCTACCGGCATTCTCCCTCTTCATGTAAATCTTGTAAAATAAGAGAGAAAAAGTATAAGTATTGCACCATAATGTGTAATAACAACCCGTAATGCAATAAATATCAATATAAAAGCATGATGCAAAATGGACGTATCAGCGACACCTTGATCTCCATCATTGCATCGGGGTCGTCTCGCCAACTATTGGTACTACAACTATTGCTAACGCATAGCGATAAAGTAAAGCAATTACATGGCGCTTAGTGATTGACACGCAGGTCATACAATAATTAAAGACAACCCTAGGGCTCTTGCCGGTTGTTGTACTCATCAACATGCAAGTCATGAACTTATTACAAAACATGATCATCTCATACATCAACATATATCATACACGTCTTGGCCATATCACATCACAACATGCCCTGCGAAAACAAGTTAGATGTCCTCTACTTTGTTGTTGCAAGTTTTACATGGCTGCTACGGGCAACTAGCAAGAACCGTTCTTACCTACGCACAACCACAAGTGATTATCAAGTTGCTAATTAACCTTCTGCAAGGACCACCATAGTCAAATTAGATTCAACTAAAGTGGGAGAAACAGACACCCTCCAACCACCTTTATGCAAAACAAGTTGCATGTTAGTCGGTGGAACCGGTCTCATGTATGTGGAAATGTAAGGTTGGTCTGAGCCTCTTCATCCCATAATACCGCTGAATCAAAATAAGACACATGTGGTAAGCAATATGAACATAACCGCCCACAACTCCTTTGTGTTCTACTCGTGCATATCGTCTATGCATAGACCTGGCTCATGATGCCACTGTTTGGAAACATTGCATGGAAAACAAAAAAACTTCTATGCACATGCAAGATCTATCCATGGATATGCATAGCTACGAGAGGGCTAGAGCATCTACATACCCTTGTAGATCTCTAAGCGGAAACGTTTATCAACGTAGTTGATGTAGTCTTACACCTTCACAATCCGTTCCGATCAAGCACCGAATGTACGGCACCTCCACGTTCAGCACACGTTAGCTCGATGACGTCCTCGACTTCTTGATCCAACAAGAGGGGCGAAGTAGTAGGTGAGCACCGATGGCATGACAACATGGTGATGGTGGTGGTGAAACTATTTTTGCAGGGCTTCGTCAAGCACAACGGATTTAGAGCGGAGGATGAACTAGAGGGAAAGGGGGTGCCGGCACACGGATTGGTGAATCATGGTGTGTGGCGCCCCCTCCCCTCCTATCATATATATAGGTGGAGGGGGAGGGGAGGCAGCCTAGGGCGCGCCCCAAGGGAGGGCCGGCGGCTGCCCTAGGGTGCATGCCAAGGCGCCCGCCCCCTTCCATACTTGGCACGTGGGGGAAAGGAAAGGGGGCCGACGGCCCTTGGGGCGCCTCCCCTTCCTTCTTCATTGCATGGAGAAAGGCAGGAGGGGGCCAGCCCCTCCTTCTTCCATCCTATGGCCACCGGATAGGAGGTGGGGCACGCCAGCCCCCTTGTGGGCTGGTGTGCTCCCCTCCTTTTGGCCTGTTAGGCCTAAGAACTCCCTGTGGCCTTCTAGAGCCCCTTTTGGTGACTGAATACTATCATCCTATATATCAATCTTTACCTCTGGAACATTCCGGAGCTCCTCATTATGTCCGTGATCTCATCTAGGACTCCGAACAATATTCGGTCACCATTACACATATCTCATATAGTACTATATTGTCAACGAACGTTAAGCGTGCGGACCCTACGGGTTCGAGAATGATGTAGACATGACTGAGATGCTTCTCCGATCAATAACCAATAGCGGGACCTAGATGTCCATATTGGTGATACGTCCATTTTGCATCATGCTTTTATATCAATATTTATTGCATTATGGGTTGTTATTACACATTATGTCTCAATACTTATGGCTGTTCTCTCTTATTTTACAAGGTTTACCATGAACAGGGAGGATGCCGGCAGCTGGAATTCTGGCTGGAAAAGGAGCAAATATTGGAAACCTATTCTGCACAGCTCCAAAAATCCTGAAACTCCACGGAATTCATTTTTGGAATTAATAAGAATTAATGAGCGAAGAAAACACCAGAGGGGGCCCACACCCTAGCCAGGAGGATGGGGGGCGCGCCCATCCCTACTAGGCACGCCCTCTGTCTCCTGGGCCCCTTGGTGGCCCTTTGGTGCCCATCTTCTGCTATATGAAGGATTTTACCCTGGATAAAATCAGAGGCAAGCTTACGGGACGAAACTCCGCCGCCACGAGGCGGAACCTTGGCGGAACCAATCTAGGGCTCCGGCGGAGCTGTTCTGCCAGGGAAACTTCCCTCCGGGAGGGGGAAATCATCACCACCGTCATCAACAACGATCCTCTCATCGGAAGGGGGTCAATCTCCATCAACATCTTCACCAGCACCATCTCCTCCCTAGTTCATCTCTTGTATCCAATATTGTATCAAAACCACAAATTGGTACCTGTGGGTTGCTAGTAGTGTTGATTAGTCCTTGTAGTTGATGCTAATTGGTTTACTTGGTGGAAGATCATATGTTCAGATCCTTAATGCATATTAATACTCCTCTGATTATGAACATGAATATGCTTTGTGAGTAGTTACTTTTGTTCCTGAGGACATGGGTGAAGTCTTGCTATTAGTAGTCATGTGAATTTGGTATTCGTTCGATATTTTGATGAGATGTATGTTGTCTCTCCTCTAGTGGTGTTATGTGAACGTCGACTACATGACACTTCACCATTATTTGGGCCTAAATGAAGGCATTGGGAAGTAATAGTTAGATGATGGGTTGCTAGAGTGACAGAAGTTTAAACCCAATTTTATGTGTTGCTTCATAAGGGGCTGATTTGGATCCATATGTCTAATGTTGTGGTTAGGTTTACCTTAATACTTCTTTTGTAGTTGCGGATGCTTGCAATAGGGGTTAATCATAAGTGGGATGCTTGTCCAAGTAAGGGCAGTACCCAAGCACCGGTCCACCCACATATCAAATTATCAAAATACCGAACGCGAATCATATGAGCGTGATGAAAACTAGCTTGAAGATAATTCCCATGTGTCCTCGGGAGCGCTTTTCTCATTATAAGAATTTGTCCAGGCTTGTCATTTTCTACGAAAAGGATTGGGCCACCTTGCTGCACTTTATTTACTTTCATTGCTTGTTACTCGTTACAAATTATCTTATCACAAAACTATCTGTTACCTACAATTTCAGTGCTTGCAGAGAAAACCTTACTGAAAACTGCTTGTCATTTCCTTTTGCTCCTCATTGGGTTCGACACTCTTACTTATCGAAAGGACTACGATAGATCCCCTATACTTGTTGGTCATCAATTGGTTCCTACATATTCTATGAAGATCTTTATCGGTCAAACATTATGACAACATACGTGATTCCCTTTGTCTGCCGGTATGTTACATGCCCGAGATTCGATCGTCGGTATCTTCGTACCTAGTTCAATCTCGTTACCGGCAAGTATCTTTACTCGTTCCATAATACATCATCTTGTAACTAACTCCTTAGTCACTTTGCTTGCAAGCTTCTTGTGACGCTGTATTACCGAGAGGGCCCAGAGATACCTTTCGTTCATATGAAATGACAAATCCCAATCTCGATCCATGCCAACCCAATAGACATGTTCGGAGATACCTGTAGAGCACCTTTATGATCACCCTGTTATGAAGTGACATTTGATAAACACAAGGCATTCTTCCAGAGTTCGGGAATTGCATGATCTCATGGTCGAAGGAACGTGTACTTGACATTAAGAAACTAATAGCAATAAACTGAACGATCATATGCTATGCTAACGGGTGGGTCTTGTCCATCACATCACTCTCCTAATGATGTGATCCCGTTATCAAATGACAACTCATGTCTATGGCCAGGAAACCTTAACCATCTTTTGATCAACGAGCTAGTAGAGGCTTACTAGGGACTTGGTAATTTTTTATGTATTCACACATGTATTTAAGTTTCCAATATATACTATTATAGCATGAATAATAAACCTTTATCATGATTAAGAAAATATAATAATAACCACTTTATCATTGCCTCTAGGGCATATTTCCAACATGGTCAGCTCTGGCAGCGAGAAACACCCTATCGACTGGGCAACGCTCGTGGAGGACTCAATCTAAGCGCCATCGGACGAGAAGCTAACATTCTTTGTTGCCTTCTGTCGCTTACCTGTGGACAAGGGCGTCTCTTCGAGCTCTGCCCCCCTCCCCCACCCCCCAGTCGTCCACCATGGTGAAATTAGTCATGCCGGCAGCAGCCGTGAGCGTAATCACTCTATGTCATCCCCCGTCATCCTGCGTCGGTCACCTCCCCCATCCACTATGTTTCACAAGTCGGGCATAGATATGTTAATCCGATAGTATGGACTCAGGGATGGGGATCATCGAGTCGGACGGACCCACTTCGAGATGCAACAACATATTGCCATCTCTTAGTCGTTAGTCCAGTGTATAAGTCTTGTCCTAGACATGAGGTCTTCACATGTTCTTGGTATGAGGACCGACCCACTTATGGTTCTATTAAATGCCTCATAAGTGGTTAATATAAAGGCAACTTCCGGGTGAGTCATGAAACATTTCATGAGACCTGGTTGACCAAGATGAGATGTGCCCCTCCTATTTGGAGAGATATTCTATGGGTCCTCATGAGTGATCATATTCGGAAAGCATGACCCATGTGACTTGCTTTAAGTGTTAACCCATTTCAAACCTATGTCTAACAGTTTCATGAAGAGAGGACGAGCTACCAAAAAGGGTGAAATGTGTGATCCTTGAGCTCGGTCACATATATCATGAAGCAAAATAAATGATGCATATGGCACATTGTCTAGGTTCACCAGTATGACTTTGCACACAGATGGATGTTCGCACGTTCTGTTAGGAGCTACTAGCAACTATCGATTCAGGTTGTGTCCATGTGTACGTGAACCTATAGGATCACGCTCAAGGGGAAGGAGACCACTCGAATTGGATCCCGGTGGAAACTGGTCATAAAGTTCTAATGGGCCTCAAGTGTTGAGCCCACCTCAGACATCTATATAAGTGGAGGGGTGAAACCCTAGAAAGGGTTCAACCAGTCCCACAACCTAGCCGTTGTCACTCCCATGCCCACGTCATGCGATCGGACCTAGCAACCCGTCGCCCGATATTTCTCCCTGCACATGTAGTTACCTTGGAGGCGTTACATCTGCGACGCTCTAGCAAACTATTCGAGGGAACCGTGAGGAAGTGTTCAAGGGATCGAAGAGGAGATGTTCGAGGGATCTTTGGGGAGGAGATGGGGATGCGCATCGCCAGCTCTACAACATCAAGGAGGTCAGGAGGCGGTGTTCGAGGGATCCACAATTGTGACTGTGCGGCTAGTGGTAAAACTCATTCACATGATCTATCCCCACAACATGTTCCTTTTTGTGCGGTGCAATTAGCTAACGTAGCGTACCGCATGCCCAAACAATAGAAACTTCGAAAAATGAAAATTTTAAAATAATTTTCAAGTTTTTTTAAAAAAATCAATTTTTTATCATGAATTATAAAATGTTTTCAAGTTAAAATAAAAATGGATCAATAATTTCAAAAACCAATAATGAATTTCACAAAAAAGTCAGAATTTAAAAAATGTTCATGACTTTTCTAAAATCATGATTTTAAAGTGCCTCATGAATATTTTTTTAAAACCCAGATTTCAAAAATGTTCCCATTTTTAAAAAAATCTTGACTTAAAAATGTTCATGAATTTAAAAATATTCTGAATTTGAAAAAATTGTCCCCAAATTCCACAAATGTTCAATAATATTAGAAAATGTTCTAGATTTTTTAAAAAATATTAAATTTCAAAAAATATTAAAAATCAAAAAGTGGACAAAAGAAAAAAAGAAAACCCAAAAAGGGTAACACGAACAAAGAGAAACATAGAGAAAGGAAAAGACTAATAAGGGTGAGGGAAGGAACATAACACCCTGAGCGGTCCGGCCTATTGGAAACAAGCCCTAGAGGCAATAATAAATGTTATAATTAATTTCCATGTTGATAATTATGTTTATGTTCTGTTCTATATTGCAATGGTTCTTGAGTCTGTATATCCAAGAGGTTCATAGGAAAACACATGTGCATGTGTGGAATAATAAGCAGTAAAATAGATTCCTAATCTCGCCTCTAAAACTAGCTCAGATGTTGCATGATGGTTCCATTTTCTGATCATGGGCGGACAATGCCGGCAACTTTGAGGACAGAGTGTTAGAAGAACATTTGTGTTGAATAGACCCAATTGATGTTATGCTATGAGATCTTTCATCAAAAGTTAATGGTTTATAACATAGAGAAATTTAACATTTTCATAATTACTTAGACCATGAGAGTATTGAGTTCCTTACCAGATGATGCACATTGGGGTTTGTCTAATGTCCACCCTAACAAGGTGATCATAACAACAACTTATAGGTTCATTGAAAAGTATGACAAGGAACTAGATAGCTCAAGACTAGGATTTGCTCCTCCAACAATTGAGAGATGCTCTTTGGGCCCTCTCGGCGTCACGGTATATATCATCATCTGGGCAGACACAATGTGATTTGATCACAGGGATGCCAGAACACGGGAACGAGAAAAGAGAACACAACTGGTAACAAGGAAACTGGCATGATGAACAAGTTGTTGATTCACGGGCATGCAGATAAATGTCACCTCGGGCTTTTGTAACATATCATGAAGCAAAAGGAATATCACATGATAACTACATGTTCACCTTAATATCATTCGTGTTGGTATAGGGATCAATATGTATGTACATGGTTCTCCTATTGATCATTGATCGGAAGGAGTTCTGGTCATGTCTATACTTCACCAAATCTATGGGGTCACACACACTTAAGGGTCATCGATCTACTGAGCACTAGGTGATGAGGGGCTTGAGGGATAGTCACTGGAAAAGTTTCGGAGATGTCGAAAAATGTTTTTAGAGAGAAAATCAGAAGTATTTTGGAGTAAACAAAAAAGTTTCAAAGAAAACCACAAAATCCATGAAGTCGGAAAATTTCAAAGTGCACCCGGAATTTTTCGGAGGGTTTCGGGGACCTCCCGGATTTTTTTGGGAGGCCCCAAGGGGCAGCACACACAAAGTACCAAGTGTCGGGAAGTGGTTCCCCCATTGGGGGACAAACCTCCTCCTTTTGTGGGACATGTTGGAGGAGCGCTCCCTTTTGGCGTTAGCCCCCCTCTGTGTGGAAAGTTTTGGGAAGGGGGCCCCCAAAAAGATTGTCAGTATATGTAATCTATTACTTGATGTTCTCGTTGCTTCCCTTAAATTCACATTTTTTATCTTGACGGTATGCTGGAATTTTGCTACAAAGTTCTGGCTATCAGCGATCCTTCCATGTTGCTCTTAGTATGTTGGTTGACAGATCAATGATGTGCTATCCCAGTTCTTTGGGTTCCACCTTAGTTAAAGAAGATGAATTTTCACAAACTAAAGAGCATGTAGATATGATGTACACCGGGTTCACGCGTATGACGAAGTTTATTATGGGGGCTAGAGATTTTTAATTAAATCTCTTTCTTCATACACCTCGCGAAGTTAATCCAGCGACTTGAATAATCATACCTGATGATGAACGTTGGTAGCTACGGTTTGTTTTGAAACCTTAGAAGCCACGTAAAATAAAAAATATTCATAAACCGATTAGAGGCATCTAACTTGGTTTGCAGGATGCATGTGATGTGGTATAACCTTCTTCATATTAATGAGATTATGTATGGTATGTCTATATGTAATAATTATTTAAAAATGGCTTGTGTGTCATGATTCGTAATAGTTAGTGTAACATTATCGATGTGATCTATACTTAAAAATATCAAGTAGTTAGTGTTCTCCCGAGAGTGGCACCGTTTAAAACACATATCTTTTTGGGGTGCGCCATGTAACATGGGTATGAACGATTAGAGAAGTGTAAGGCGGGTGAAGGTCAAACTTCACAACAATATCACTTGGTTGTCTTGACGTTCATGGCAAGGACGTCCTGAGCTTAGAACACGCGCATCAGAAGATGAATAAGAGTCACATAGAGATGTGATTGCCAAGTTGGCCTACCGGTTAAGATTTTCATCATTGTTGATGTAACATTAATGACAAACAATCAATAAATGGGTCTTGAATCACTCAAAATCAATTATGAGGGATATGGATTTGAGTGGGAGCGCACTTTAGATTAAAAAATTTAATCACTAGTGATAGTAATTATGAACCTTGTCCAAGTATAATTTGTATTATAGTTGTAGAACAATGGCTCGCATTTCCACCTTCCGATTGAAATTGAATAGTTGTTAATTATCTGGTTACACCTTTACAATTGGTAACATAATGCGAGTATTGCCCTCAAGAGTGCGGAGAAGGACTTTGTCCTATTGCATGCTTCCGGTATTCTCACGCTAATGTTGTGGATGATATGACTCACGTCATTCGATCCAAAAGCTAGAATTTCGTCATGGTCAAGTGCATTATGCTTGCTTCCATGAGACCCGAACTTTAAAACGTTTGGATAGTTATGTGATATTCATAGAACTAGAAATTGTTTTAAGATAGAAATAAAGGCTAAAAGATATGAGATATACAAAGCAATGTTCGTTTGCAAGTATTAGTGAAGTGTTTACTTTGCATTGGATTGATGAAAGTGGGATACATAAAAACGCCCATCATAAGATGATGGTGAGTAAAACAACAACTTAAAAAGGAAAGACAAGTCCGAAGGGTGTTAGTGAGACTTACATCCCTAGGAAGTCCGGTGGTAACGCCACTCTTAAAGTTGGGTGCTTCTTCTGAGAGTGGGAAAAATGTTGGAAGTAAGACCGTTAGAAGTATAATGGTACAAAGAAAGAATAGTGGAAGGTCCAGCTTAGGTATGAGGGTCATACAAGATAGATGTATCGAAGGCTGGTCAAAGATGTAATTCTTGGGTATTGTGATTAAAAGTTGATCACAAGGATACCCGTTCAATTGCACACTGCTGAAACTCTATGCAAGAATTACTACCACCTAAAAGACTAGCTAGTAATGAGGTTTAGATACATGTTATCAATATAGTAAAAGTTATTATACCTTCCATTGGCATATTGTCACTGTGTTTATTTTCATAATTCATTTAGAGGTTTGTACACTCTAGCCCATTGCGTAATGTTTGTTGGAAGAAGATTGTTTATAAAAGAACAATTGTTATTCAACATTATGAATAACATAAGGGGTCATAATTCCATTATGAATGGAGTGTATGTTGTGAATATTGATGATAACATAACACACTCATAACACAAACGCTAAATGTCGTAAGACTAAAAGAATACAAAATATGTGTGGCACTTCATTTGGTCACATTAGAGAAACCCACATGGAGAAAATTCATTGTAATGGATTTTGAAGTCATTGATTATGAATCAACTTACACTTGCAACTTTCGTGCAAACATAGAGTGACCAAAATACCATTCATGGGCCATAAGGAATGAGCAACAAACTTGTTGGTAAACATACATACTAATGTGTCTAGTCCAATGAGTGTTGTTACTAGGAGTGGATTTATCTATCTTCAGTAATGACTCGAGTAGGTATGTGACTATTTTCTTAGTGAGACATAAGTCTGGATCCTTTAAAATAGTTCAAAAGGTTTTTAGAACGAAGTAGAAATTATTGTAACAAGAAAACTATGTTTCTGCAATTAGATTGTGGAAAGAAATATTTGAGTTACAAATTTAGTGAATGTCTCGTGAGTTGTGAAAGGAGTTTCAGAACTTGCACCTTCCGAAACACCACTGAAAGTGGAGTGTCCGAGAAGATGTTATCAAACCATGACATTAAGGACAGTATAACCGCACCTAAAGCGAGCCTTCTCAGCGTTTCGCATTTCTGGCCGTCCGTTCTGCCGATCTGGTCGCTACTGTCCGTCAGATCTGCTCCAGCTAGCTCCTGTAGCGTCCAGGGCCAAGTACTGTAGCTTCCTGGGCCAGTTGTCCTAAGGGGCTGCTGCTCCAGAAGAAAAAACTGAGCCCTCTGGTAAATTGGGCTGCTTTTGCCAGCCCAATTAGCTACCGAGCACGGTCCAATCAATCTCTCACTGCGAAACTCTTTGCTCGACATAGGAGAAACGAATCGATTCTAAAAAAGGAGAAACGAATCGGTCGCTGCTTGATACAGAGGGGATCCAGCCGCGCTTGATGCGGCCATGCGGGGCGACGCGGCGGGATCCTACCGATGTGCGTGTTGCGGGCGGTCGGTCCTGTGAGGGGAACCAGTCATCCAGACGACGCATTCGAGTCCAGGTTCTTGCGGGCGGAGAGGCGAGCCGGGCAAGCGATGCGAGCGACGCTGCCCTTTTTTGGGCTTCACGGACCGCACTGCTAAGTCGGCATTCGACTATTGGATAAGTGAAACTGATCCGCTGTCATTTGAAGGAAACAATCAATCTTCAGCTTCTGCGGGCATTCATGGAGGATGGTGCGCCTTTCTGTTTTCCTAACCAGTTGCATCTGTATAAATGCTTCATCCTCCGACAGTCTGGGGCCGCCCCTGTAGCTGAAGCCTGGAGCCTGGAGCCTGGAGGTTCCGTCGCCGGACAAGTAATTCTTCCACCCCAACGATTACACTGTGCTAATATCTCGCAATCCCTATTTTGTACAGGTGGTTTTCATAGTGTCCGTCATCGATTTGATTGGCAAATCGTGAAATATGTTTTCATATTTGATTTGAGGAATTTTTCGCTTTACAATCTCTTATGGCCGCTGGACCTTCACATGTATGATTATATAGTAATTCTTATACAAGGACCCTTCAAGGCAGAAATCCCGAAGCAAAACTGCATGCAAGTTCATCACTTGGAACGAGTAAGGAATCACTTCCAACACTGCATATATCGCCACAGATCAATTTACCTACATTTTGTAGTTGCCAATTCTAAATTGAATGCTTACTAACTACTGCAATCTTGCTCATGTACCCATATTTTTAGTCATCCTTTCCTGACACCATACATCTTTTGATTTCATAATTTGGTAGCAGCAAAAGCCTATGTTTCTAGACATTTGTTGTTAACACAAATCACATGACCACTTTGATTGAGTTTCTACTCTACTGGTGCTGTTCATGTGTGAGACTCAGATATAAGATGTTGTGTGTTGATGTAGAAGTACTTCCAAGTAAGGGTAATCTATACCCAGAAAATAGAGGTTCTATGGAGAGAATGCGAGTAACCCAAATCATGCATTGGAAAGTGTATGCCAAGATGCTATCACACAGCTGATGACACAATGTAATGATGAGGTTGATGACACAAATTACAGTCAAGTTACTGCTCCCCATAGAAAATTACATGGAGCAAAAACCTTTGAGAACATATTCAAAGAAAAAGATGGAGTTGGCATGAGGTATATAGCTTTGAAAAAGCAATCACGCAATATTAAAATGCAATACAATGGACTTGTTCTAGCTAGAGAACAACAAGGAGAGCTTGTTGTCGCACTTGCAGATTTAAAATCAATGGAACTTAATTGCTGGTATTTTGTCGGCCGAACCAGAACATGCAAGTGCAGAACATCATACTAAATAGCTTTGGGAATCAGTTTTCACACTACTAACAACTTCAGTTGGAAACTTTTCCAGGAACGAATATTGAGGGTGGCCATTTGGAGCGCTTTTAACCGATATTCAAGATATCTTCTCCAACATATGACTAACAAAATCCTTCAATATTTTCATACATTAAAGGTTACACATTGTTTTGTTCCTCCAAGTAGTTTGCATATTATTAGCTCAATAAAAGTGTAACTTTTCAGAACATATATTTGTGTGGTAAGATTAATGCACATTATCCGCAAAAAAAGAGATTAATGCGCATGAATGTTAAATTGGCCTAGATGGAAGAGATCGAAAATATTATAAATCTTTCTATTCCTAAATTCCACACTTAGTAACAAGTTTACGCACCGGAAAATGTGCCAGCAGAAGAATGTAATACTTAAGGGATGACATCATAGATAATTATATACAATCAAGCAAAATGATATATTGTTTATTTCATGATGTCTCTTCTTTAGCTAGAAAGTGCACATGAGAAAACATAATCCATCATTCAGCCCTGGTGTCTATCCCTATTAGGTCAGAATTCTCTCATATATTTTTCATTCTATCCAATCTAAAGGCAATACACAATCACCATAAAAAATATTTGATGCCTTCACATATCCGAACCAACCACTAACATAACATTACAATAGGCGGGCGCAACAACGCGCGCCATTATCCTTTTCGAAGTGATGCTTTAAATATGATAGCTTTTACAATAAAAAGAGTGTCATCAAATCTATTTAAATAGTGTCATGGTATGGTACGCCAAACCATGTTTTGTTTTTTATTAACATTTGGAATATGAGACATGTGTAAAGTGTTTACAAACCTATTCCAAATTAGATAAGTGCTACTTTATAGGTTTTCCCAAATTGTTGGGATCCTCTGTTACTATCCTGAGGTAAAGTGTTTGCCACATAGAGCGGTATATTTTGAAGAAAATATTTCTTGCAGGAGAATGAGTGGGGGGACAGTTCAATTCGACAAGATAACAAGTTCTTCATCATCACATCAGAGGAAAGATTCGTTGGAAGTAGTTCCAGAATTTCCTATAGCGACTGATACGGAAACCTCTACATGAGATGTATAGACTTCGGTCAAACTTGCAGTTGAATCATGTAGGTTTGGCAAAACTCGTGCAAACCTCTAAGGTGTGCAAACGTGATATTGTTGTAAGACAACAATATACCTACTATACACAAGGAAGCGTTGATGAGCCCTGAGTCAGGAATCTGCTAAATGCAAAAATAATCCGCAATAGTATTCATATACATGATTCAAGATTAGATCTCGATAAACCCTCTAGAATACTTAGAGTCTAATGAATTTTAATGAAACTATAAATTTATGTGGATAAAAAATTATACATAGAGCTCGACTTGTTGCAAATAACATATGCAAGGAGTTGACTATGTTGAGATTGTCTCACAGTAGCGATGCTTAAAGTCAGTTCGGGTTATAATAGTAATTAATACATATTTCAGTTATGAGATACTCCCTCCATTCCTTTATATAAGGTGTATTTGTTTTTTGATAAAATTCCACAATGTAAGGTGCATTTCTTCTAATTCCTCGTAATTCCATCATTACCCCTTCAAAAGAAGGAGAGTATCTCTCCTCTGATTGCATGCATCTTTTCTTGTAAAGAGAAAAGAGGAAAGTATCTCTCTCCTGATTGTGTTTATCTCTTACTTTCCTTGCCTAAAGATTTAGTTGCCGCTAATCAATGATCTTGCCAAGGTTAATTTCGTCGTAACATGTGTATAATTATGTGCCTTGGTCACCGTGCCGGAAATAATACACCTTACATAAAGGAATGGAGGGAGTATGACATATGGACACCAAAAGGATTTCCATGAGATGGAAATACAACCAAGGACATGTATATGATACAATCCAATGTAATTTGTTGATCCAGAGGATGCTAGTGAGTGTGCACACTACAGAGATCTAGAAATGGACAGAAGAAAGCATAATTGAGTTGGAATATCGTGTTGATGAAATAGTGAAAGAGTTTGATTTCATCAAGGATAGTGAAGATGCTTGTGTTTACAAGAAAGTAAGTGAGAGCATAATAATATTTCTAACTTTGTGTGCATGACACACTATTGATTGGAATAATATTAATTTCTTGACGCAAATTTAGACTTCATTGAAAATAATTTTTTATTGAAAGTAATTTGGCTAGGTAGCCTTGGTATCAGGCATAATAATTCATGGAGATAGAATTGTCTAATAGGGCTATAAGCCAAAATACATATTGACAAGATGCTAACAGTTTAGCAACGCCAAGAGTAGTTTCTTACTGAAGTCACATGTAAATAGTTTTAGCAAGACTCTGTGTCCTAAAACACTGAAGAGAAAAATACATGACTGAGATTCCACATACAATGTTGTTGGATTAATCACGTACTCCATGGTCTATAAAAAAACCCAGATATGTTTGGTACTCCAAATAAGTTGCGAGTAAGTTAGCAAAGTAATCAAAACATTGATCATTGGACAGTAGTGAAAATTTTCATTAAGTATTATAGCAGGACAATGACATGTTTCTCGCAAGAGGAGATTATGAAGAGATCGTTGTAAGTAGTTACATCAATGCAGTCTTCATCGGTGCTCCAACGATTTTTTATTTCAGTTAAGGTTTTGTATAATACACGATTTGGTGGCAAAGTAAGCTGGAATCATTCTATACAGGTTACTCTGGCGTATTCTATAACAAAGGTAAGTATGTTGATGCTTTAGAAGCGACAAAAGGAGGGTGTTGGATCATATAGTTCATTTATGAACCTAGTATGATTTCAAGATGGCTTAGGCAATGGAACACTATGGAAAATAGTGACTCCATAGGCCAGTCTCAAGAATTTAGGGTGATCAGTGATTCAAGTATATACAAAGTCAAGACCACACAAATTATAAATCATACATTCTTAAGAAGTTGCTCCCCACTTCTAGCAATTCTCTAGACATGCACGTTGTCCACATCAACATAATGCCATGTCAGCATTCCATTTGCAAACACCAAATCACCAACCAATCGGCTGATTCAATTTCCTACATGTGGGACGTACACAGCCACGTTTTGATTTGGTGTAGTGGGATGCAAGCGGCCGAGGCAGACAGGGGCTGTAACTTCCTTCTTCACATGTTAATTAATTATAGCCCATGTCTGCCGTCCCGAGAGGCCAGCCATCATGCCGCTGTTCAGCTTCTTTCTAGCATCAGTTCCTTCGTCTCCTTAATTAATTATCCTCCTTGCTTTCCGTGACCTTGATTAATTATCCTCCTTGCTCTTTGTTTCTTTGATGCAAAAGGAAGCGATATAGGGCGCGGCGGCTGGTATCCCAGTGCTCATCCTCTCCATTAGTTTCCCTGTGCTTCACCTCCCTGCACGCTTTTATCAATACGGTGATCTTCTCCCTTCGAGTTCTGCCATAACAAGGTTGATCCCATCTTCCGTAGAAGTAGATTTTTAGATCAATCCATCCATCTACTCTTTCTTGATTTCTCCTGATTCATGATTATAACGTTTCTTGATTATTTTTTGCTGTAGTGCCGCAACTTGCACCTGATCTGTCATCGCTCCTACAAAGCCCGCGGGTCCACAGCGTGGAGCGCGTCCACTTGGACTACGGCCGCAGCCACGCCGTCGTCAAGATGCTCTGGTCCGTCCAGTTCACGTGTCGCAACAGAGAGTACCGCCGCACGGTGTTCCTGCATGATACGGCATGGAGGACCAGTTGCACCCCTTGCTGGTATCCTGGTACAAGGCCCGCTTCTGCCACGGGCCGCCGCTGCGGCAACATCTTCTTCCCCAACGTCGACGACTCGAACATCACCAGATAGAGCGTCATGGGTGGCATCTCCACCCCCTTCGCTACGACAATGATCTGGCCGAGGATGTTGACAAGCAGGCGTTCCTCAGGGCCAACAATGGTGAGCTGTTCCATCTCTGCTGCGCAGGGATAAAGGCCGAGGCGGAGGCAAAGACGACCTCATCATTGTTGCCCATAAGGACATGGTACCAACTCCAACTTTCTTCTACTTACCGTCGTGAGGTCACTAAGCAATTTGTAATAGGAAAAGCTCTCTTCAGAAACAGATGGCGCACAGTGATTTTTTAAAGTTATCCCATGGAGGCCTATGTATGCACCGACCAAGTTAAGGTTCTCATATTGTTTTAATCTCTCAAAGCACTGCAATCAAAATTGATCATAGTAGAAGATTATTTGGTGCAGATTTTCAACTACTGTTGCGGCTCAATTGTCATAAACAATTTTCTATAAGGTCTCGCTAGAAATCCAATAAGAAAATTTTGCCCTTCCACTTTTCATAGAATCTACACATATGGATTGAATTGATTCCTATTTTTGCATGTCTTGGGCTCTCGGCATAATTGTCGTTGCAACGGGGTATATCATTTTTGGCAGATCTCAGTTCAAAGCCATGTGCCGACGAAACCTTTTGTAAGATATAATAAGAGGTAGTAGTTAAATCTTCTCAATGTATCTATGATTTTTGAAGACATAATATAATAGACTGAGCATTTAGTTCACATGTACTCAAATTCCCTTTAGTTTATTTGTATAGGTGATGAGCTTCTTATTTTATCACTACCTTCCTCTGGTTTTCTCTTTATATGTTATCATGTAAAATATTTCTATTTATGACAGACTTTCAAACTATTATATTTTCTATTACCCCTATTGTTTTATTATTTGTCTGCATATTTTCTTTCCAATTTGCATTTTTGGTGATAATCTATATCTCTTATATAGTGTGATGAATGATATATATTATTAATCCAAATATTGATGTTTATACAACCAAATCTCATTGAAATATATTGCAATGGGTCCCGCCACAACGCGCGGGGCATCATCTAGTTTTATAAAAGCATGAAAATGCAAGGATATGCAAAGATACAGACGGACCTGAACTTGTTAGATCCATTGGATGAAGTCTATACCACAACCGAAGCATATTTTACATCGATGTACCATAGTGTAAAGTGCATTAGAATTGACTAAATTATTCACTCTAGTGCAAGTGGCAGTCTGTTGAAAATATGCCTAGAGGTAACAAGAAATGTTATCATTAATTCTAATGTTCATAATTATGTTCTCTATTTGTTCTCTGTTTTGGGTTTTTTTTTGCTATTTTTGCACATGTTTTTCTTATTTTCACTAGTTTTTTGTGTTTGATTTCTTTCTGTGTTATTTTTCCTGATTTTTCTTTTTGAACATTCTTGTAAAAAATATGAACATTTTTAAAGTTTGTGAAGTTTTTAAAATTTCATGACATTTTTCAATCTATGACATTATTCTATATGGTGGACGGTCATAGTTTAGTAAAGATTTTTAGTGGGTTCACTTGGACTATTTTACTTTTGAATTATCTTTTTTGTTTCATAGGAGATCTTGGTCCTTTATGGTCATATGGAAACCAACATTCAAAGAAAATTCCGTGGAAACAAATTTGAAAATTTCAAAAAATATGTAAAGAAAAAATATGATATGTTAAGAGCGTGATGTTTTACTGCCATATGAAATTCCAAGTTGAAACACATTACGAGGCGTGAGCTATAAAAAGACAAATTCAGCCATGAATAGTGATATTACTATTCGACACTATTCAATGTTAATTTTCTTATTTTTATAGCTCACATCCCTAATGTGTTTGTACTTAAAATTTTGCATCGCAATAAAACATCACCCTCTTATAGTTATGTGTTTTTTTGAGATATTTTTGGAACTTCAGAACATCTTTTCCGTTTGGTTTTTACCGATTTCCATGTGATATTCTCCCGTCCCTTATTTATAGTTGTAGAAGTAAGTAAAAATAATGTCTAAATTCCCCAATAGCTTGACAAGCAATCCATCCTACAAATCATCGGCGGTGTGACCTGCTTGACCTTCATCTTCGATACAACTTTTGTGAACATTTTAAAATTAGCATACTTTTTAACATATGTGTATATTTTTGATATCTCCTAACATTTATTCTTGAATACTAAAAACTCCATGAATGTTTTTAAATAAGTTTTGTAAAATTGAAGAAAATTTTAAACCCATGTGCATTTTTTTTGATCTTTTTATATCTTTGAACGTTTCTCAATATTTGCGACCACTATACGAAACTCATGAAGATTTTTTATATGCACGAGCATTTTTAAAATTTCCATGAATGTATTTGGCTTTTTCTACGTAGCACTTGTGACGTTGGTTCTTTCGTTAACAGTACGTGGCGCCCACGAGCTATCCAAGTTGGGCCCACCCATATAACCTTCCGCAATTCCGTTTTTAGGAAGCTACTACATGCTTTCAGTTGTTTTTTAACATTTGTGCTGTGGTAAGCAATCCAAACAATTCAAAAAAAGTACTGGTTTTGTTTGGTAGTTTTTATTTTATTGTTTCAATAAAAAAATGTACTGGTTTTGATTGCCCGCTATTACGCCGGCCCATACGAGCAGTCGTGTGGAAAGATTTAGCCAATCATTGCCACGAGCGCTAGGGTGTCCCTATGCCTCGCCTTTAGCAACTCCACCTTCGGGCTTGCTGAAGGGGCGACTGAGATGGGCCGACACACACGCGCGTTAGGCCACAAGCTCTTTTTCTATTATTATTTTTTTACTGTTTCTAGCTTTTGTTTTATTTTTGTGCTTTTGTTTAACTTTAAAATATTCAATATATATATATATATATATATATATATATATATATATATATATATATATATTACAAAAACAACTGTACAAATTTTTTGAAAAATGTTGAAAAAACTTTTGAAAAATGTTGACCAAGTATTTGAAAATATTGAATAAGTATTTAAAATGATGAACAAGTATACATAAAAATATTAAATAATCGTTTGAACAATGTTGAACATGTATACAAAAAATGTTGAACCATTGTTCAAACAATGTTGAAAGTGTATACAAAAAATGTTGATCACTTATTAGAAAAATGATGACCTCGTGTGTATAAAAATGTTAATCAACCATTTGGAAAAAAATGTTAATTATTTATTTGAAAAATGTTAATCATCCTACTGGGAAATGTTTAATGTGTATGAAAAAAATATTGATCATGTATTAAATAAATAATAATAAAATGTATAATGTATATAAAATGTTAATCAAGCATTTAAAAAAATGTTGAAAGTGCTTGAAAAACGTTAATTGAGCGTTTGGAAAATTTAAAATGTGTATAGAAAAAAGTTGACAATGTGTTCAAAACATGTTAATATTTTTATTGAAAAACTATTGATCAAGTATTTTTAAAAATGTTTAAAATGCATATAAAAATGTTGACCATGTATTAAAAATATTAAAATGTATAGCAATAATGTTGACCATGTATTCAGAAAAACATTAATCTTGATGATACTGTTTATAGAAAAAATATTGACAATGTATTACAAAAATGTATGGTTTGGTACAACAACTTATGGTGAGATACATGGAGCGAAAGAAGGACTTGCATATGGTGTTCATTGACTTGGAGAAGGTCTATGATAAAAAACCGCGGAATGTCATGTGGTGGGCCTTGGAGAAACACAAAGTCCCAGCAAAGTACATTACCCTCATCAAGGACATGTACGATAATGTTGTGACAAGTGTTCGAACAAGTGATGTCGACATTGATGACTTTCCGATTAAGATATGACTGCGTCAGAGGTTAGCTTTGAGCCCTTATCTTTTTGCCTTGGTGATGGATGAGGTCACAAGGGATATACAAGGAGATATTCCATGGTGTATTAATGCCTTCTTGAACTACGTCGGTATTTCCCCAAAGAGCAAAGGATGATGCATCACAACGACGGTAGGTATTTCCCTCAGTGATAAGACCAAGGTTATCGAACCAGTGAGAGAACCACGCAACACTACGTGAACGGCACCTGCACACAAATAACAAATACTCGCAACCCAGCGTATTAAAGGGGTTGTCAATCCCTTTCGGGCAACGACGCCAGAAATTGGCAAGTAGACGGGATACAAATTGTGATAGATAGATAAATGCAAATAAAAGCAAATAAAATTCAGCGAGGTATTTTTGGGTTTTTGCATAATATAGATCTGCAAATAAAAGCAAATAAAAATAGATCGGGAAGGCAAATATAATAAGGAAGAGACCTAGGGGCCGTAAGTTTCACTAGTGGATTCTCTCGAGAAAAATAGCTTACTGTGGATAAACAAATTACTGTTGGGCAATTGATAGAACTTCAAATAATCACGACGATATCTAGGCAATGATCATTACATAGGCATCACGTCCAAGATTAGTAGACCGACTCCTGCCTGCATCTACTACTATTACTCCACACATCAACCACTATTCAACATGCATCTAGTGTATTAAGTTCATGGATGTGACACCCCCGATTCAATTGTACACTAATCATACACGCAAACGTGTACGATCAAGATCAGGGACTCATGGGAAGATATCACAACACAACTCTAAAAAAAAGTCATACAAGCATCATATTACAAGTCAGGGGCCTTGAGGGATGTAATACAAGTGCTCGATCATAAATGAGTCGGGAGAAGCGATAATATCTGATTACAGACATAAGTTAAACAAGGTGCCATAAGATGGCTAGCACAAGCTGGGATACAGATCGAAAGAGGAGCATGCCTCCTGCCCGGGATCCTCCTAACTACCCCTGGTCATCGGCGGCCTGCACGTAGCAGTAGGCACCCTCGGTGTAGAAGGGGTCGTCGAAGGTGGCGTCTGGCTCCTGGGCTCCAACATCTGGTTGCGACACCCGAGAAGAAAACGAAAGGGGGATAAGAGGGAGCAAAGAAACCGTGAGTACTCAAAAGTACTCGCAAGCAAGGATCTACACTACATATGCATTGGTATCTGTATAAAGGGGTAATATCTGTGGACTAAACTGCAGAATGCCAGAATAAGAGGGGGATATCTAGTCCTATCGAACACTACGCTTCTGGCAGCCTCCATCTTGAAGCATGCAAAAGAGAGTAGCTGGAAAGTTCACAAAGTATCATCGTATAGCACAAACCTACCCGGTGATCCTCTCCTCGTCGCCCTATGAGAGAGCGATCACCGGGTTGTATCTGGAACTTGTAAGAGGTGTTTTTTATTAAGTATCCGGTTCTGATTGTCATAAGGTCAAAGTACAACTCCAGGTCGTCCTTTTACCAAGGGACACGACTATTCTAATAGATAAACTTCCCTGTAGGGGTGCACCACATTACCCAACACGCTCAATCCCTCTGTCCGGGCACACTTTCTTGGGTCATAACCGGCCTCGAAAGTTCAACACGTCGTAGCCCTACTTAGGCACAACAGAGAGGTCAGCACGCCGGTCTAAATCCTAAGCACGCAGGGGTCTGGGCCCATCGCCTATTGCACACCTGCATGTTGCGTACGCGGCCGGTGAGCAGACCTAGCTCCCCTTATACAAGAACAGGCGTTCCAGTCCAACCCGGCGCGCGCCGCTCAGTCGCTGACATCAAGAAGGCTTCGGCTGATACCACAATGTCGAGTGCCCATAATTGTTCCCACGTAGTTGGTTAGTCTGTATAGGCTCGTAGACAGACTCAGATCAAATACCAAGATCTCATTAAGTGTGTTATTTTAAGTAACCGCGGACGCCGACCAGGGACTAGGACCACCTGTCTCCTAGGTGGTCACAACCTGCCCTGTCGCTCCGCCACAAAGTAACACTCGGGGGCCGTTGGGAACCCAAGCCCACCACTACCTGGGTGGAACCACCTGTCCTTTCAGCCCCCCACATCGGAATCACTTGCGGGTACTCTACGGGTCGACCCGACTTTAGTCACATCGTGAAACATGTATAGTATGTATGTATATATATATATATATACCCGTGATCACATCCCGAAGTGATCATGGCCCGATAGTATAGCATGGCAGACGGACAAGATGTAGGGCCACTGATGAAGTACTAGCGTCCTATACTAAGCATTTTGGATAGAAGGTATAGGTATCAACAATTGTAGCAACAATGATAGGCTATGCAACAGAATAGGAGCTATCGAATCTATAACAGTAGCAAACCTAATGCAAGAATAAGAGAGAAGAGAGTGGGCGATATCTTGTTGATCATAGGGGGTTTGCTTGCTTGGAAGCTCGGCAGAGAAGGACGGGTCGTCAACACCATAGTCGATCGGGGCAGCAACGGCGTCAGTCTCGTAGTCTACTGGAGAGAAGAGGGGGAAGAAACAATGAATACAATGCAAACAGATGCATTAAGATGCATGACATGAAATTTAGCGGTGCTAGGGTGAGCTAACGCAGTACTAGGTGCTACTAGCGAAGGGGGAAAACATCCAGAAAAGTATTCCCGGTGTTGACTACTAGAAAAATGGCTATAGCTAATATGGACACTAATGGCGCACCATGTATGTGGTGCGCCACTCCTATATAGCAGTGGCGCACCAGATATAGGTATGCCATTAGTGGCCATATTACTAATGGCGCACCTGGTGTGTGGTGTGCCATTACTAGTTTTGTCCTGGCCCCACACCCTTCCTAGACTTAGCAGTGGCGCACCAGGGGAAAGTGCGCCATTACTAGTTTTAACTAGTAATGGCGCACCACACCCGCGGTGCGCCACTACTAACATTTTTTTCAATTTTTTTTCAAAACTAGTAATGGCGCACCATACACCAGGTGCGCCATTAGTAACCCTGGTTACCAATGGCGCATTCCTATGAGGTGCGCCATTAGTAACCTGAGAGCAGCTAGATATTTTTGACAGCCACCTACCACACTCACTTTCCCCACTTTATTCTCTCCACCTCTATCAAGCTTGGTCTCGGCTGCCTCCTCCTACTCATCTCATTTGCACCATAGAATCACCCAAATTAAGTGGTTAAATTTCCTTTTTTTGATAGGTAAGTAAGTGGAAAACTTTCCTTATGTTCTAGATCTACTTTTTTCTCCCTCCAACGTACACACTTTTTATGGCCTAGATCTACGTATGTTTGTGGTGTTGCAAATTTTTGTGTTTGCAGGTACCGGTATTTGAAATGCGATAGTTGCCAATATTTGGCCGGAATGTTGATTCATTTCCGTTTTGGCGAGAATTTGGCACTATGCATTCGTTTTGGTCCTATTTTTAGGCAAAGTCATGCCAATTTTTTTTGGTTCTAAAATATCGTTTTGCTCTACCCCCGCAGGCGACTATGGTCCGCACGATGACCGAAGGCATCTTGACTAGGGTTTTGAGCTCCGCGAAGGCCGAGATGCTTCAAAAGAACGAGACGGAGATAACATGTCCGTGTCGAAGATGCAAGCTGAAGAGCCTTATGGACTCGGATTCCAGATAGGTAAGGGACCACCTGCTCATGCGTGGTTTCATGGATGACTATCGGTGGCAAGGTGATGAAGATGATTATGAAGTCATCCATGGGGGCCGGGCAAGAAATAAGGAAGGGAAGCAAGACAATAGCGGCGAGGGCGGGCGAGAAGACGAAGAATCTCCAGGACATGATCACGAAGTAGATGCAGGACAAAGTCATCATGTAGAAGATGTCGAACATGATGATGAAGACGATCAAGATGAAGGGCATGATCATGAATATGAAGATGTTGGAGCAGACAACGATGGACCATCGATGGGCTGGGTGCAGGACCCTCATATTCAAGAGATGCTTCTCAAGCAGACGGGTAACGCAAGAGCCGCCGCCCGAGAGAAAGCCAAGCTGGATCAAATGGAGATAGACGCGATTACTCCATTGTATGAAGGATGCAGGCCCGAGGATACCCGCCTGAAAGTAACGCTCATGGCTCTGGAGATGAAGGTAAAACACAAAATGACCGACGCATGCTTCGACGAGAACATGTCATTCTGGCACGAAAGTCTTCCCAAGGGGAACAAGTGCCCGACCAGTTTCGAGGAGGCAAAGAAAATCATGTGTCCTCTGGATTTGCCGCACGTGAAATACCATGTGTGCATGAACGATTGCATCATTTATCGGGACGAGCACGCATAGTCTACCATATGTCTGGTGTGCGGCATCACTGGATACAAGAAGAGGAAGAAAGCTCCTTGAAAAGTGGTGTGGTACTTTCCGATCACTCCTCTTCTGCAGTGGTATTTCGCGGACCCTAAGCTAGCAAAGCTCCTGCGTTGGCATGCAGATAGGGAGGAGAAGAAGCGAGAAGATGACGGAAATGATCCAGAGATAAATAAAAAAGGCAAGATGCTGAGTTACCCTAAGGATGTGAGCCAGTTGCAAGCGTTGAACTTCGAACACCCAGAATTTGGGGACGATCCAAGGAACATCATGCTGGGCATGAGCACCAATGGAGTCAATCCGTTTGGCAGCCAGACAAGCACACATAGCACCTGGCCTGTGTTTGTGTGGATGTACAACCTCCCCCCTGAATGTGCATGAAGAGGAAGTACATTCACATGAGTATGCTAATTGAAGGGCCGAAACAACCAGGGAACGACATCAATCTGTATTTGGGGCTGCTGAAAGAGGAGCTAGACACGCTATGGAAAACGCCAACCAATACGTGGGACGCCGCAGCGAAACAATATTTCCCTATGAGAGCCGCACTGCTCACGACGGTACACGACTATCTCGGTTACGGATATGTCGCGGGGCAGGTGGTCCACGGATTTTGTGCATGTGTCAGGTGCATGGATGACACAATGTATCGCCAGCTAGATAGAGATCCCGGGTCTACGAAAACCGTGTTTATGGGACATCGAAGGTGGCTTCGCGACGATGACACATGGAGAAAACGCAAGGATATGTTCGATGGTGAAACCGAACCCCGAAGACCCCCACATAGGAGGAGCGGCGAGGAAATAGACGAGCTGTTGAAAAATTGGAAAGAGTGCCCACCGCCGGGAAAGAAGCGAAAGGCGTCAGAGCCCCTGCTGAAGGTATGGAAAATGAGGTCTGTTTTCTGGGACTTGCTGTACTGGAAGATCCTCCGTGTGCCTCACAGCCTTGATGTCATGCATATCACGAAGAACGTGTGCGAGAGTCTGCTTGGTACCCTGCTCAACATGCCAGAGAGAACCAAAGATGGGCCGAAAGCAAGGGCAGACTTGCAACCAATGGGCATCAGGGAGGAACTTCACGCAAAACGCCCTAATGACAATGATGATGATGATGATGAGGCGAAGGACACGGAAAGTCGTCGCAAAGGCAAAAAGGCCAAGAAGATCGAATATGACTGCCCTCCCATGTGCTTCACTCTAAGTCAGAAGGAGATCAAGCAGTTTTTCACCTGCCTCGTAGGAGTAAAACTTCCTTACGGTTACGCGGGGAAGATAAGCAGATACCTAGACTCAGCGAAGCAGAAGTTCAGAGGGATGAAGTCTCACGACTGTCACATGCTGATGACGCAGATACTTCCAGTTGCAATCTGTGGGATCATGGACGTGCACGTCCGTGAAATGCTATTTGGCCTATGAAACTTTTCCGACGTCATCTCTCGGAAGTCGGTTGGCGTGAGGCAACTCAGACGGCTACAGGAAGAGATCATGGTGATACTATGTGAGCTTGAGATGTACTTCCCGCCTGCATTCTTCAACATTATGGTGCATCTGCTGGTCCATATCGTGGAGGATATCATCCAACTCGGGCCGACGTTCCTGCACAGCATGATGCCATTCGAAAGGATGAATGGTGTCATCAAAGGATACGTTCGCAACAGGGCACGTTGAAAGTGCAACTATCCCTAGGTGGTTTTGGTAATTCATAACGACATATAGCTCATTGAGCTAATGCTATTCCAAGACTATTATTTCAGGAAAGCTCAATGAATGGCATGGCATGGATGATGAAAGTGGATCCCTCCAAATACTAAGGACAAAGGATTGGCTCAAGCTCAAAAGCTCAAGACTCTTCATTTTATATTTTAGTGATCCAAGATCACATTGAGTCTATAGGAAAAGCCAATACTATCAAGGAGGGATGAGGTGTTGCTTAATGAGCCTCTTGCTTCATGTGCTTAGTGATATGCTCCAAAACCCTCAACTACTTTCCCACATCCACAAATGACCTATACCCAAAGCCAAAATCGGTCACACCGAAACTTCCTATCCGGCGCCACCGATTCCAAAAGTCATAGCCACTGCCACAAACCCTAAGCAAATCGGTCTTACCGATAGGGATCTCGGTCTCACCGAGATGGGGTTGTAATCTTTCTGTTTCCCTTCGTAACGTTTTGGTCTAACCGAAGTGAGCGATCGGTCGCACCGAGATTGCAATGTAAACTCTCTGTTTCCTTTTTGTAACATTTCGGTCTCACCGAAAAGAGCAAATCGGTCCCATCGAGTTTACCTGACCAACTCTCTGGAAAGCTTATTACCAAATCGGTCTCATCGAGTTTGTGTAATCGGTCTTACCGAGATTACGTTATGCCCTAAACTTAACCGAATCGGTCTCACCGAGATGCATGTCAGTCCCACTGAAAATCACTAATGGTCACTAGGTTTACTAAATCGGTCCGACCGAGTTTAACAATGCGGTCCCACCGAGTTTGGTAAATTGTGTGTAACGGTTAGATTTTGTGTGGAGGCTATATATACCCCTCCACGTCCTCTTCATTCGTGGAGAGAGCCATCAGAACGAACCTACACTTCCAACTTACCATTTCTGAGAGAGAACCACCTAATCATGTGTTGAGACCAAGATATTCCATTCCTACCATATGAATCTTGATCTCTAGCCTTCCCCAAGTTGCTTTCCACTCAAATCTTCTTTCCACCAGATCCAAAACCTATGAGAGAGAGTTGAGTGTTGGGGAGACTATCATTTGAAGCACAAGAGCAAGGAGTTCATTATCAACGCACCATTTGTTACTTCTTGGAGAGTGGTGTCTCCTAGATTGGCTAGGTGTCACTTGGGAGCCTCCGACAAGATTGTGGAGTTGAACCAAGGAGTTTGTAAGGGCAAGGAGATCGCCTACTTCGTGAAGATCTACCGCTAGTGAGGCAAGTCCTTCGTGGGCGACGGCCATGGTGGGATAGACAAGGTTGCTTCTTCGTGGACCCTTCATGGGTGGAGCCCTCCGTGGACTCGTGCAGCCGTTACCCTTCGTGGGTTGAAGTCTCCATCAACATGGATGTACGATAGCACCACCTATCGGAACCACTCCAAAAAACATCCGTGTCTCCAATTGCGTTTGAATCCTCCAAACCCTTCCCTTTACTTTCTTGCAAGTTGCATGCTTTAATTTCCGCTGCCTATATACTCTTTGCATGCTTGCTTGAATTGTGTGATGATTGCTTGACTTGTCCTAAAATAGCTAAAATCTGCCAAACTCTAAAATTGGGAAATGGTTAAGTTTTTATTGGTCAAGTAGTCTAATCACCCCCCCTCTAGACATACTTCAAGGTCCTACAAGTGGTATCAGAGCTTTGGTCTCCATTTGCTTTGATTTCCATAGCTTTTGGTGGTCATAGCCTTGGTTTCACAACCTAGGAGAGTATGGCGTCTAGCGAGGGAAATTATCACCGTAGAGGTCCTTACTTTGATGGTACTAATTTTGCTAGTTGGAAGCATAAGATGAAAATGCATATTCTTGGACATAACCCCGCCGTTTGGGCAATTATTTGTATTGGCTTGCAAGGTGAATTTTTCGATGGGAGAGAACCGAACCGTGAAGCTAATGCGGAAGAATTGAAGATGCTGCAATACAACGCTCAAGCTTGTGATATCATCTTCAACGGATTGTGCCCCGAAGAATTCAACAAAATCAGCCGTCTTGAGAATGCAAAGGAAATTTGGGATACTTTGATTGATATGCATGAAGGTACCGAGTCCGTCAAGGAATCCAAGTTGGATGTGCTCCAGAGTCAGCTTGACAAGTTCAAAATGAAGGATGGTGAAGGTGTCGCTGAAATGTACTTTAGGCTTGCTCTTATCACAAATGAGATTGCCGGCTTAGGGAGTGAAGAGATGACCGACAAATTCATCATCAAGAAGATCTAAGAGCATTGGATGGAAAGTATGATACCGTGTGCACATTGATTCAAATGATGCCCAACTACAAAGATCTCAAGCCAATGGAAGTCATTGGAAGAATTGTTGCTCATGAGATGTCACTCAAGGATGAGGAACTTCACAACAAGTCAAGTGGTGCTTACAAAGCCTCAAGTGAAGCCCCCACATCATCAAGTGAGAAACCAACCTTCAATGAAGAATTGAGCTTAATGGTGAAGAACTTCAACAAATTCTACAAGAGTAGAAGCAAAGAAAGAAGCTCCAAGTCAAGGTCTTACAATGAAAAGAGATCTTCTAGTCGAGAGCGCAATTGCTACAATTGTGGGAGACCCCAGACACTACTCCAATGAGTGTATGGCACCCTACAAAAGAAGAGAAGATTCTCCAAGAAGAAGGAGCAAAAGAGAAGAATCACCACCAAGAGAGAGGAGGAGTAGAGATGATCGTTATGAACGAAGACCCTCACGGAGAAGCAAGGATTCGGAAAGGAAGGACAAGTCATCAAGGAGCTACACAAAACGAAGACATCAAGCTCATGTTGGTGAATGGGTATCCGGCTCCGACTCCGACAATCACTCTGAGAGAAGCTATCACTCCGACTCCGAATATACTCAAGATGAATGTGTTGCCGGTCTAGCACTTGTGTCAACCAACTCCTACGACATATTTGACTCACCAAATGAAGGGGTTGGAAGATGCTTCATGGCCGAAGGTCCAAAGGTAACACATCCCGAGTATGTTGATTTCAATAGTGATGAAGATGACTTGCTTGTGGATGATGATTTACTTGTTGACAACTCTAGTGATGAATACTATGATGAAACGTCAATTAATCATGCTAAACAAGATAAAATGAATGACAATGATAAGGAGAAGATTGAGCTTCTAACTAAAGAACTAAAGTCTCTTAAGTTAGCTCATGAAACTATCTACGAAGATCATTGAGAACTTTTAAGGGCTCATGAGAAGTTACGCTTTGAAAAGCTCAATCTTGAGCAAGAGCATGAGTTCTTAAAAGCAATCAATGATGATCTCCGCAAGAAAAGTTCTTCTTATATTGCCAAGCGTTTACTCTTATCTACTTACATGCCTCAAGTCAAGTCTAGTAACAAGTACAAGAAAGATACTTCCTCTAGTAGTAACAATAATAATGTCAAATCCAATATTGTTGCTTCTAGTAGTTCTCTTGATTCCACTAATGATTCTCTTAGCCAAGTTACACTTGAGCAAGAAAATAGCTTATTGAAGGGAATTATAGAGAAAGGTGTTTACAAGAGCCTTGCCGGGAGTAAGCAATTCGAGGAAATTGTACGCAAGCAAGGAAGGCACCGGAAGAATCAAGGTGTTGGTTTTGAACGAAAGTTCAATGCCAATGGAGTTGACTGGGAAGAAGATCAATACCCCAAGACGAAGTTTGTTCCTCAACAAGAGAAGTATGATCCTACTTCCTTCAAGGGAACACAAGCTCAAGATGATCTTCCACCACAAGACCACAAGAACAAAGGCAAGGACAAGCTTCAAGAAGAGATTGATGCATTTGAAGAAGCACCTAAAGCCTCGTTCAAGTGGGTCCCCAAGACTACGTCAAGTTCTACTTCATCAAGTACAACTACAACTCCAAGGATTCCCATCAAGATGATGTGGATCCTGAAGAAGAAGAACTAGAGATTTCTTGAGGGTGACTCCGCAACATTCTTCACTCATATCACTTTGGCAAGAACAAGTGCAATCAACTTCCACATCTTGCACTAGTTCAAGGAGTCACAAACCCTCATGTTGGTAAGGCAAGGGACAAGTTAACCTAATGATTTCATGGACATCATCTCGTGTGTGCATCACTCTATGTCTATGGATATTCTTGTTTGTTCCTTGTGGGACTAACCCATGTAGGTAAGTTGAAAGTGCAACTCACTCCAAAGGATTGCTCCAAATGATCTACATCAACATTGAGCATCAACATCTTCAACACCTACATGAAGTCATCATCGACAAAACCCAAGGTTAGTTCATCCCTCTAAGGGGGGATCTCACATCTAGGGGGAGCTTAACTCTAAGAATTGAGTCAAAGCAACTCTAATGGTGTGAACACATCAATGCATTATGTAAAAGTGGTAACCCCACTTGAGCTTAAACGATGAGTATGACCTATGATCAAATGTTCTCATTTGACTCCTAAGTCAATGTACTCATATATAGATGACCTAGTCATCTCCAATTGCTTGATAGATGCTAGAATTGGTCGTGCATGCTTTGCCACATATTTCATTTGCCATCTTATTGTGTGAGCATGATTGGTGCATATTTTACTCATTCAAGGGCATCCACTTGTTGTTTTGATTGTTTGGTTTCTCTTCTTTTTGCCAAGTGGATGGACAAGAATGCCTAAGAACCTTCTTTAGCTATCTATGCTTTTCTCATCTCAAACTCTATTCATGCTACATCACAAAATTTGATCAAGTCAGATTCGAACCACTCTGTGTGAGGAGCACTCGGAGTCCCCAATTCTTCATAAACTTAAACTTCCAAAACCTTTTTGTGATTCTCGGTCTGACTGATTCCTCCATTTCGGTCCTACCGAGATCACCAAGTTGATCTGAGTTTTCAATCTCGGTGCAACCGATTTGAACTTTTCGGTCTCACCGATTTGCTGTAACTGAACACAGTTATGCATCTCGGTGCCACCGATTTGTTCCACTCGGTCACACCGACAGGGTCGGGCTATATATAGCCACGGGCAAAAGTTTGGAAATTTCTCCGAAACCCTTAGCCCGCGCAATAGCTCGCTCTGCCATCGGTGGTCTCCGGATCGTCTCCTCGTCGCCAGCAGCCTCCTGTCGCTGGTCTCTGCCGCCGTCAATGGATTTCGTCCCCGCCGTTGCCGCCGTAGCAAGTCCACCGCCAAGTTAGGGTATGGACTTGATCTTTGTGCTATCCACATCGGATTCCTAGCACATTGTTTTCATATTGATTCTTGCCACGATTGAGATTCTTCTATCCAGCCAAAATAGTCCATAGATTAGATGTGATTCAAATTTTTAGGGTTAGGTTTCCGCCGAAACCATCTCGGACCCACAACTCGGTCTCACTGATTTGGCATATGCCATTGAACTAGTGACTCTTGGTCTGATCGAGAATTACTAATCGGTGCGACCGATTTGAGGATTCTGTGAAACCCTAGCAGTCTTGGTGCCACCAAACTGTGACTCGGTCCAACCGAGATCATCAGTTTAGGTTCCAGAACTGCTTCGGTATCACCGAGTTTGAAAATCGGTTGATCCAAAATGCTTTCTGTGGAAAACTAAAACTGAACTTTTGAATCATTGTTTTGCAAAAATCTCTGCATTTTGTGATGCTCATCTATTCTATCTCATCTATAACTCTTCACAGGGTCAGCATTCAGCTTTTGCAGTATGTCCGATCAAAGTGACAGGCAGAACAGGTCAGAAGAGCAAATGGACTTGAGTGAGGGCACTAGTCCCTCAACTTTAGATGATGGGAGCAGAAGTACTCCTAGCAATTTGCCTAAGGCTGCTACTAGGCAAAGGAGGAAAAGAACTTCAGATTCTGAGGATGAAGATTACAAAGCTGAGGAAGATGAGGCCACTTCCAAGAAAGTGGTGCTCAAGAAAGAATATGGCTCTGCTCAAAGCACTAAGCCAGGTCTGAAGAGGAAAGTTCCTGCCAAGAGAACTCCAATGCCAAAGGCCAGAAAGTCCACTCAAGTGCCAGCTCAAGCTCAACCCAAAGAGGCACCTGCAAGGAAAGAAACATCATCCAAACCTCAGAAAGTCCCCACTGGTGCAACTATGAAGTTCACAATTGAATCAGAGGATGATGGTGATCAGGACAAGAAAAAGAAGAGAGCAAGAACCACAACTGCCGAAGTCCTTGGAAAGCCCTCAATGAGAAGAGATTTAGAAGAAGAGGAAGAGGATGCTGCACCAGCACCTAAGGCAGCTAAGCTTATGGGAGATGCAATCATATTAGGGGCTGCAACATCCAAGCCCAAGGAAGCACCCAAAGCTGCCTCCAAGGCCAAGCAAGTTCCAAAGAGGAATACTAGGAGTATTCCAGCTGCTGAGAAGAACAAGGCCCCAGTGCCCAATGTTGCTGAAGATGAAGATGAAGAAGGACAAGTCCTTAGAAAGCTCAAGCCCAAAATACCAGACCACAATGATGCCCATCCTGTGGCTGAGGACATGAGAATCATGAAGGATTCAGGGCTGAGACTGTGGAGGATGGAAGACCCATATGCTTCAAGAAGAAGAACTGCTGTTGACTACAGGTTCCATACAAAGGAACAGCAGGACTTTTATGAGACCATTCTGTTGGACAAGAAGCCTATAGTCTGTGACATGAGGTGGGTCGAATGGACCTACATCAAGGACAATGAAGAGCACTATCCTGGAGTGCAAGACAGCTTTATTGCTTGTGGAGTTGCTGATTTTGTTGGACAGAAGTTCACCAACTGGAATGATGAGCTTATCATGCAGTTCTACTCCACAGCACACTTTTACCCAGATGGTAGAATTGTTTGGATGTTTGAAGGTACAAGGTACCAATCCACTGTTGAAGAATGGGCAAGTCTGATAAATGCCCCCAAGGAAGAAGAGGATGACCTGGACATTTATGCAAAGAAGAAGTTGGGTCACAATTCAATGGCTGGCATGTACAAGGAAATCCCAGAAAAAGCTGTAGAGACTCACAAGTTTGGATAAGTTCACTTTCTGCTGTCAGGACTACCAACCATAAATTGGATTCTGAGGCACACTTTGTTGCCCATGTCTGGTGACCATAACATGATCAGAGGGCATGCCATCAACATGTTGCATGTGTTTGATGTGCCATAGAAGTTCAAAGTCATGAGCCTAATAGTTGAAACAATCAAGAGGACTGTAGCAGATCAGAAGAGGAGCTATGGATATGCACCTCAGATTCAAGAATTGATTAACTCAAAGATGGGCACAGGGAAATATCAGTTGGATAAGGAACATTTTCCAATTTATCCAGACTTTGAGGACAATGAGGTTGTCATGAATGAAGATGATCCAAAATCAGTTCAAGCTCAGGAGAAGAAGGAGAAGGGAAAGAAGGAGAAGGCTGCCAAGATGCCAACTCAAGAGAAGGCATCTGAGTATTTCTTGAAAACCAAACAGGAGCAGCTTGGTTACTTGATAGCATCAACTCTGAGGATTGAGAAGGGGTTGGCCACCCTAACTCAAAACCAGGAGAGCCTGGAAAGAATCATGGAACAAAAATTCTATGATCTAGATGTCAAGGTAACTGAGATTTAGTCAGTTGTAGATCAGCTGCAGGATGATATGCAGGAGAGGAAGGGCAAGACTACCACCAATGTGTTTGCCAGAGTGCCCAGAGCCCAGAGGTCAGTTGCAGTGCCAGTGACAGACACTAGAGCAACAACTTCAGCACCAGCTACTGCCCCTACAGTTCCAGTACAACCAGCTCCAGCATCCACTCCAGCACCCTCTACTTCAACTGAAGCCTTTGTCCAAGGAGCCATCAGGACACCACCACCAGAGATCAAGCCTGAGAGTCGATCTAGCACTATGCATTTTCTATGAACTTTTTCGTAACTTGTTGCCAAAGGGGAGAAAAATGTATAGATCATAGGCTTCAACAGAGAGTGTGTTGCTTTTGTTCTCTCTTGCTTTATTTGCTGGTTTTTCAAACTTTGTTTGCTTTTGGTTGAGATACTATGCTTGTGAGACATTGATGATCATGTGTTTGATCATAAGCTACACTTATGCATGCTTGATATTATCCTATCTATCTTATGTGATCACTCACTATGCTTGGTGATGAGTGCATGTATTCATTGTTTATTATTTTGAGCGCTCCACCAAGATGTATATGACATGGAAGAGTAACCCATGAGCCTAATTCATTGTGCATTTGTAGTCCAAAGCAAATATTAACCCATGCACAAACTTAGGGGGAGCTCTTGCTTATCACATACTTCTCAAAGCGACGATGCTATTCAATCTTATTATCATTTGTTGAAGCTTTGATCTATATGTTGTCATCAATTACCAAAAAGGGGGAGATTGAAAGTGCAACTATCCGTAGGTGGTTTTGGTAATTCATAACAACATATAGCTCATTGAGCTAATGCTATTCCAAGACTATTATTTCAGGAAAGCTCAATGAATGGCATGGCATGGATGATGAAAGTGGATCCCTCAAAATACTAAGGACAAAGGATTGGCTCAAGCTCAAAAGCTCAAGACTCTTCATTTTATACTTTAGTGATCCAAGATCACATTGAGTCTATAGGAAAAGCCAATACTATCAAGGAGGGATGAGGTGTTGCTTAATGAGCCTCTTGCTTCATGTGCTCAGTGATATGCTCCAAAACCCTCAACTACTTTCCCACATCCACAAATGACCTATACCCAAAGCCAAAATCGGTCACACAGAAACTTCCTATCCGGCGCCACCGATTCCAAAAGTCATAGCCACTGCCACAAACCCTAAGCAAATAGGTCTTACCGATAGGGATCTCGGTCTCATCGAGATGGGGTTGTAATCTTTCTGTTTCCCTTCGTAACGTTTTGGTCTAACCGAAGTGAGCTATCGGTCCCACCGAGATTGCAATGTAAACTCTCTGTTTCCTTTTTGTAACATTTCGGTCTCACCGAAAAGAGCAAATCAGTCCCACCGAGTTTACCTGAGCAACTCTCTGGAAAGCTTATTACCAAATTGGTCTCACCAAGTTTGTGTAATCGGTCTTACCGAGATTACGTTATGCCCTAACCCTAACCGAATCGGTCTCACCAGATGCATGTCAGTCCCACCGAAAATCACTAACGGTCACTAGGTTTACTAAATCGGTCCGACCGAGTTTAACAATTCGGTCCCACCGAGTTTGGTAAATTGTGTGTAACGGTTAGATTTTGTGTGGAGGCTATATATACCCCTCCACCTCCTCTTCATTCGTGGAGAGAGCCATCAGAACGAACCTACACTTCCAACTTACCATTTCTGAGAGAGAACCACCTACTCATGTGTTGAGACCAAGATATTCCATTCCTACCATATGAATCTTGATCTCTAGCCTTCCCCAAGTTGCTTTCCACTCAAATCTTCTTTCCACCAGATCCAAAACCTATGAGAGAGAGTTGAGTGTTGGGGAGACTATCATTTGAAGCACAAGAGCAAGGAGTTCATCATCAACACACCATTTGTTACTTTTTGGAGAGTGGTGTCTCCTAGATTGGCTAGGTGTCACTTGGGAGCCTCCGACAAGATTGTGGAGTTGAACCAAGGAGTTTGTAAGGGCAAGGAGATTGCCTACTTCGTGAAGATCTACCGCTAGTGAGGCAAGTCCTTCATGGGCGACGGCCATGGTGGGATAGACAAGGTTGCTTCTTCGTGGACCCTTCGTGGGTGGAGCCCTCCATGGACTCGCGCAGCCGTTACCCTTCGTGGGTTGAAGTCTCCATCAACGTGGATGTACGATAGCACCACCTATCGGAACCACGCCAAAAACATCTGTGTCTCCAATTGCGTTTGAATCCTCCAAACCCTTCCCTTTACTTTCTTGCAAGTTGCATGCTTTAATTTCTGCTGCCTATATACTCTTTGCATGCTTGCTTGAATTGTGTGATGATTGCTTGACTTGTCCTAAAGTAGCTAAAATCTGCCATACTCTAAAATTGGGAAAAGGTTAAGTTTTTATTGGTCAAGTAGTCTAATCACCCCCCCTCTAGACATACTTCAAGGTCCTACACACGTCCAGATGGAAGCATAGCCAAGGGCTTTCTAACTGAAGAGTCCATCTCCTTCTGCACGAATTATCTAGGCATCGAGAACCCCGTTGGTCTGCCCGTCAACAGGCACCTCGGCAGGCTCGCTGGATGGGGTCACCGCGAGGATCGCCGTGAAATGCATGTTGACTTCAAGGGTCGACTCGCCGACTTTGAAAGAGCAAACCTAGTCGTGCTACAACACATAGACGTGGTCGGTCCTTGGGTGGCAGAGCACAAAACATTTATTGAGAAGACGTACAATGACCAAGGCCAACAAAGGACGGACGGAGATATAATCAAAGAGCACAACTCATGTTTCACGTGTTGGTTCAAGGAGAAGCTTCTATCGTACCCTTTACATGAGGATTCTTTCGCGAAAGAAAAACTCATATTCGCCTTGTCACAGGGTGCCGAGCACAACCTGATGACATATGAGGTGTACGATATCAACGGCTACACATTCTACACCGAGGAAAAGGACAGGAAGAGCGATTATCAGAACTCCGGGGTAACGATGGAATCCTACACCGGTAACAACAAGGACAGATACTACGGAAGGATCGAGGAGATCTGGGAGCTGAGCTACGCTGGAGAGAAGGTCCCGATGTTCCATGTCAGATGGGTCAAGAGCGTCCTAAAAGAAGACTGGTATTTCACCACCATGGTTATACCCAAAGCCGAATCCAAGACCGCGGGCGCAAACGTCACCGCAAAAAATGAGCCATGGGTACTGGCTTCCCAAGTGGACCAATGCTTCTTCATTACCGACCCGTCAAAGCCCAGTCGTGTTGTCGTGAGGAGAGGCAAAAGGAACATCATCGGAATGGATAAAGTCGCCAATGAGAAAGACTTCGACAAGTACGGCAACCCGAAGATGGAAGATGACGACAACGATGAAGTACCATACACCACAAGAAGAAGCAGGACCACCCTACCAAAAGGACGTCCGTTCAAGAGAAGAACTCAAGGGGTTCCGGGGCTAAATTATTCAACCATGAGAAAGAAGGGCAAGAACATTGTGAAAAGATAGCTAATTAAGATCGAATCACGACGTGTCGGCTGTGTGTGTCTGTGTCAGTGGCAAGCTCAATTATTACATGCAACTAAATTATCACATGTATCACTTGATTTCAACCATGTCATCTAATTCTAAATCTTTGCACAATGGTTTTATCACTACATTTGCATTTTCCTTTTTATTTTATCTCAAATCTTAAATTATTACATGCAACTAAAAATCCAAAAAATAAAAAAAAAGTTAGTAATGGCGCACCAGGAGAAGGTGCGCCATTGCTATCATGGTGTTTACGGCGCACCCCTAAATGGTGCGCCATTGATATACCAATTTCTATGGCGCACCCCTAAAATGTGTGCCATTGCTAACCCTCCCCCACTAAAATAACCCCATCCACTCCCACTTGCTCTCTCTCCCTCCCTTGCCAGATCCACGCGCCCGATCGCCTCCGTCGCCGTTCGTCGACCACCACCGCGACGACCACCTTCCCCCGTGCTCCTTCGATTGGTTCAACCACTCCACCGGCATCCGCTGCTACCTCTACATTGACGTGCACGAGCCGAGGAGCAGCACAACTCTGGATCCACCTCGTCTTCTTCCTCGAGTCGCCGCCATCTTCCTCAACTCCGGCGACCTCTGCTGCTACTAAGCTCTCGCAGGGCCTCCTTGCGCCTCCCCAGTGAGCTACACCTCCTCTCCCCTCTTCCTTCTAGACTTGCCACGCCCGTAGCCATCGTGCTCGTTGGGGCCAAACTCGCTGCTGTAGATGTGCTCGTCACCGTCGATGTCAACCCCAAGGCGCCGCCGTTCACACTCTGGCCGCCCCTGGCCACGACCGGCCCTGTACCCCGCGCGTGTCCCCCGTGACCCTGCCTCGCCCCTGGCTGCGGCCTGGCCACACCCGCCAGCGTCCTGCCGTGCGTGTGCTAGAGCTACTGGTGATTGCAGGTGCGGCCAGCCAGCCAGCGGCAAGGCATATGAGATTTCAGATACGTGCCTCGCTGCAACGCAAAGTCTGTGGCGGCCCTCGGAGAAAAGAGGCGGGAGTGATTTACATTGCTTTAACTTAGGCTAGGTGCAGGCTTTTCTTGCAAAAGCTCATGTAGTGCAAAAGCATTACTTACCAGGGGTTTGATGATGCTGCTTCCTTGCTTCCATGCCAGGCGCTAGCTGGTGCGTGCACGGCCAGATCAGCGGTTTATCTTGCATCAGGTCCGATGCTTCATGTTTATGTTTGGGTCTCAGAGAACTTAGTTTGATCGGCTTCTCACATTCTATGAAATTGGATGGATAGTTGTTGGCATCTTTTTTGAAAATTACAGCCAGAGAGGAACATACGTTGTGACTTCTGTCATCTGGCTTGAAACTATACAGTGATCGTATTGCAACAACCCAGTGTAAAATGACAGATTAAAAACATTCGTGTTGTTTAGGTGTACCACACTCTGCCATGTGCGTTCGATCAAACCACTAAATAATCCACAAACCTAGTACAGAGCTGAATGGATCTGAGTTGGAATGACAACTGGGAAGGCATCTCATCTCCGACTGCCACAACATCTGTACAATGGCACACATCACTATGATTGCTACATACAGTAGCATTATTAACACAGCAGCAATAGTCCTTGCCAAAAATAAAAATGCATCTGTAGCTGGTTAATATCCCAAGTGTTCCCTAAATGAAAGTAGAGTGGCAAGTATCAGTACTGATGCGAATGTGATGTGCAGTGGTTAATATCCATACATGCTGTGATGAATTTACCCTGACCGGAATCGTGGTTGTTATTGCAGGAGAATTTGGGGCTAAGGGAAGAAGAGGAGGAGCGACTTCTCTCTGGTCTGGTGGTTGCAACTTCAGGACAAGGTAAGAAAGTGTATGATATGCATGCACCTACTGCAATCATTGGATCTGTTAGTGCTTATGCGTGGCTGAGTCATGCATGCATGCGCTGTACTTCTAGTAGTGCCAGCTGCAGTTATTCCTACTAGCTTCCTGGTGGTAGTCAGCCCTTGCTTGGTTTATAGTTTGTTTGAACTGCTGGCAGAAGCCTGGATTGTAGTTCTATTAATGATCTGGCGAAAGATTGAACTTTAAGCTACTATTTTGTGCAGGGATAAATAGTTACCCCTTTCTCCTGAAATGTTGATTAATTTCTGTTTCGGTTGAGAATGGGGCACTCCTAGGTCAAGAAAATTAGCAAAGGTCATGCCAAATTTTCTTGACCTAGAAGGTGCCCGACTCTCAACCGAAACAAAAATACAACGGCATTTGAATGATGCAAAAATATAGCGGCATTTGACCTAGAAGGTGCCCGCTCCTTGTAGTTGCAAATTCAAAGGATGGGTGGGTTATAAAGATTCTTCTAGGGAGGCTCTAATGCTGCATTTGCATAGTTGGAACTATGCATAAATAATGCATGTGGAAGTGATTCTATTGGACTGCCACAGTATAAAATTTGCTGGAAATACAAAGTTGGATGCATCTGCTACTGCTGTTTTTGTGCTTCTGTTTTACTCCAAAATCCAAATAAATGTTTGCATTAGATGCTAGACAAAATGATATGCTTTTTAAGTCACATAGAACTGTATCCTTGCTCCACACAAGTGACTCATGGCAGAGTTATAGTTCCTCCTGTATTAACTGTAATTTTTCTACAGCAACTTTCCAGTTTCAGTTTCTTTCCTAGAGCAATAGTTTAGAACTTTCACACTACTACAGCTCTGCTACCTCAGTTTCAAGCTAACCTAAAAGAATCAACTACTCTTATGCTTAAAGCTAGGAGAACTTGTGTAGTAAATTATAGGATATCTATATGCATGGTGCATTGCTATACTGCAAATTCATAAGCAACAAAAATATGCCTGCAGCAAGAGCAATAGTACACTTAGTAGGATAGAAAATATATAACATGCAATAGTGCACTTAGTAGGATAGCAATAGTGCACTTGGAACAATATTTTGGGTAAAGGGGTGTTTATAACCTGTAATGTGAAAATATATATGATAGAAGAATAGATACTACCCTGATCTCATCCAACAACTCTAGTAGCCTTTTTCCTATTTAGAGCGAACATGGCCGACAATGATGAGGCCGGCGGTTCGGGCAAGCCATTCTGGCAGCTGTCCTAGGAGATGGAGGAAGAACCTCACCGCTATGAGGACGCCGCAGAAGACACCGATCCCGACTACACAAACCCTAGTGGCGTCGGGGATGACACCACTGATGGTGCCGTCAGGGATGCCACCACTGATGATGGCAGCGAACGCATAGATGGCAGCCAATCGAATAGGCAACGGAAGGACCGGCGCCCAAACGTGCTCGGCACCGTCAAGGAGGAATTTACTGAAGTGTCCTCTAGTGGGCATCCAACGGTGCCCAAAGAATTAGTTAGTGGGTATGCGGGACAACTCGGGTGCATTCTTCGGAGCACCGTCTCGATCAACACTGAGAACCTAAGGCATCGTGACCGAGGGAATTTGCGCAACCTCCTTTTCACAAAGCTGCACGAATGATACAAGTTCCCCGGTGACTTTGCAAACACACGCCTCTTAGGGAATAAAGTGAACAGTGCTGCCCTCACGAAGATGAGCACGGCCCTGGCTACTTGGAGAGCTGTGGTGAAGAGAAGGATTCTAAGTGGTGATAGTTATGAGAAGATCAAGGAGACAAATCCTTCGATCAGCAAAGCTGACTACCTGGAGTTCAAGATCAAGTGCGAGAGCAACGCATTCGCGGAATCAAGTTAGTGGGGGAAAGATACATGGGACTTGAACTTAGGGGTCCACAAACTCGGTCCCGGCGGTTACAGAGTGGCGGAACCTTAATGGGACAAGGAGGACGCGGAGCGTGCCGAGCAAGGGCTACCGCCCCTCTTTGATAAATACCATGAAAAGCAGACCAGGAACTATGTCAGGGCCTGGTACAAGGTGGACCCGGTAACAAAGGAGCTTACCATGGTTTCGAAGGTGAAGGCGCTTGAGCTTCTTCTGGTAAGGAATACACCCCCGCGTAATTAGCTCCATATGGTTGCATTCTAATTAATGAAGCCAAATTTCTAAATGGTTCACGTTCCTTCCGCGGGAAACTGAAAGCAGTAGCGCGGGGTCTCAGAGCTCCCCGTGTGCCCCTTGGGACACCACTTTAAATAGGGCGTTGAACGTAGTGAAACACAAGGATAAGTTCAGTAAGCCGTCGTCAGCTGGTCATGTGGCCGACAAAGGCTTATCCACGAAATGGTCGGAATACTGTAAGGCTGGGCGAAAGGAGAGAAAGACCAGCTCGGAAAGCCAGGAGCGCGAGGTTAAAGAACTCAAGGCACAAGTGGCGCGGATTCCGGAGATAGTCCAACAACAAGTGCGAGACCAACTGGGAGCGACGATCACCGCCATTATGCCTTCCTTGCTTGAGGGGCTGTGGGGGTGGGTTGCGGGCGGCCAACAGGGGCTGCCCTTGATTCCTAGCTTCATGGGAAGCAACTTGCACAACACGCCGGCATTGGTGTCTCCGGCGGAGGCGGCATTGGTGTCTCCGGCGTCGGTGCTGGCATTGGAGCTTAATGCACCCGGGTGTGGGAAGAATACGCTGGCCGGCACCTCGGTAGCAAGCAGTCGCTCCGTCACTTGCACGCCCACTGTTGGCGGTGCCTCTACATTAGCCGAGCTCGATGCCATCACGGTAACTAAGCCTTGGCCGATGACTTCACCTCCTTGCCTTTGATTGGGCATCCCTGACGCCCTACATGTTTTCGCGGGGCGCCGCCAACGTTCCATGCACTCTCCTGCACTTCGTGGACGGCGAGTTGATCGATGTCGCCAAGGCTAAAATCGTTGAACCGAGCAACCGCGTGTTCCACGGTAACCCGATGCCACCCACCGTGTATAGGGTTCAACTGGTTCGGGTGCTGCGGGGCTGTGATGACTTGTTACCGCTGTATCGACCCCCTAGGGCCGACGAAGATGATGTGATGACCCTCAGCGCCTGCTTAAACTGGCCCCTGCTTTGGCCGAAGAGCCAGATTCATTTGGGGGCGGGGGACACCACCCCACAGACAACACCGCCATTCGTGCCGGCGCCAAGCCATGGCAAGACCATCACAACGCTACCGCCGTCAGCTGATCCAGACATGCATATGGCACAGGATCCGGACGATGACGACGGTACATTTTCCAATGTCGATAAGTACATCAACGAACATGGGTACAGTGACGAATTCTTGGGGCCTCCTTCTCAGGAACCCAACCCTGCAAAAGACGATCGCGATCTAGCTGGTACCGCGGAGAAACCAAATTGCAACAGGCGTCGTCTGGCGTTCAGTTCTCAGGAGATGCCTCCAGCTGCCACCTTCACTGAGACTCAAATAGCCGAGGTGCGAAATATTATCAGCCCCAACACACTCAAGAAGGTGGTCTCTGAGCAGAACTCGATCCCATTACAGCAGAAGAAGCAGAAGGGATGGAAAAGAAAAAATAACAAGGGTGCAGGCCGACTGGCATCGAGTACAATCCGTTCTCAGGACGGGCCACCAATATCTAAGGATATCTCGAGGAGGGTGCATGTGGCGGGTAGGCCGATGCTAGCGACTAATCTGCTCAATGCTGCAACCGGTGCTATGCGGAGTCTGCATGACTGTGTTCTTTCTATGGAGAACCGGCGTCTCTCTGAGAATGATGTGGCATACCCGGTTTCCGGTAGCACCATCGGGCGTATGATCGTCCTGCGGTTTGATGACATCTTCGCTATGTTTAACCTTCATCCACTGCACTACACCTTCATTCGGCTGTTTTTGCTCAGTATGGAGATGCGGATCATTAGAGACAAGACCCCGGACATCGTGATAGTTGACCCCTTCTACATGCGTGCCAAGATCTTGGGCAGCATGGGGGACTGGCAAGTCGCGAGTTCATACCTCGAAGGCGTCATTCTGGCGAACCCGGATAAGGATAACTTCCTCGTGCCTTACTTTTCCGAGTAAGTCATCCCCTCACCGCCCCGTAACATATGATTTCTTAGGTTTCGATCGTTCTTTTTTTTCTAACATTCTGCCCCGTGTTTTGTGCAGTGACACACATTGCACACTCATTCTCTTAAGCCCGAAATATTCCATGGCCACGTACTTCGACTCGGACCATCAGTCGAAGAAAGACTACACAAATATCAAGAAAGTTCTTGATGATGCTCTCCCCGGCTACGCCAACTCTGGAGGAACCTTCAGGAGGCCAATTTGTAGGTACGGCAAGCATGTGTTCACCCACGTAACGACGTTCCCCTGCGTCAAGCAGCCGCCTGGCAGTCAGAAGGATGCCTACTACGCCCTCCATCACATGCGGGTGATCGTACGGGACCATAATCACCTTATGCTACCAAATAATCTCAAAGACTGGGCCGCACGCTTGTCGGCAATCCAGCACGCGGACATCAGACAAGAATTCTATCACATCTAGTCGGAGTTTGCGGAAATTATCTTTCAAGATGTCCTTCGTACCTCGGGGCAGTTCTACCTCAAATATCAACCGTCCAACAGTGAAATAGAAACAACGCTACAAATGCAGGCTGACAACGACCGCACATTCATGACCATCACGATAGACGTCGGCTTCATACACGCTCCAGTCCCTGAGTCAAGTCAAAAGTATTGATGCTATGTAGTTCTGAAATATCGATTAGCTCATGTTGTAATTAAACTTTAATGAACTTGTATGTCTCTTTAGTTTGGACAGTCGTTCAACTTATATGTAATCGATGCTATTTATTAGTAGGACCATGAATCGTGCTATTAATGTGTTGCTTTTCTCTTCCGATCCTTTTGTTGCATACTTATATATTGCTTATATATTATCTGTGAATTTCTACTAACGTTTTGTTTGTCTAGTGCATAGAGATACCGTCGTATGTCATGTACAAGGGTGAGGTTCCCGGAGTCTACGACGAATGGGAGGAATGTCGGAGACAGGTTCAATGTTTCAGCGGTAACAGTTACAAAGGGTACACCACTAGGGTGGAGGCGGAAGCTAGATACGCGCGCTATCTAGTGGGAGAGAGGAGGGAGCAGAGGAGGAATCGGATGAAGATCAGTTTCATCGCGATGATGCTCACCGTGACCGCAACCCTCTTCTATGTGATGGTAGTTTAGATATCGACTTGTAATGTGAAGACAAACTCGCTACTCGCGGTCTCGAGACTTGTAATGTTCTAACTTTGTTCGGTATTTTGAATTCGGAGACTAATATGATGAATTGTATTCGGAGACTAATCTTCTATTGTATTCGATAAATCTACTGTTTATATGTTGTGTTGTTTATATTCTGTGCTGTAATGTATTTTGTAACCTGTGCAAATATCAGAAAAGCAAAAAAAAATCCTAATATTCATAGTAGTGGCGCACCATATTGCACTTTAGTGGCGCACAAAAATAAACACATCAGTGGCGCATTATCTAAAAGTGCACCATTAGTAACCCAGAGCACAAGGTACACATGGCCCCTTGGAGTAACAGCAGTGGCGCACTTCTAGGCCTAGTAATGCCGCACTTTAGCTGCGCCATTAGTGTCTGGGATAGTAATGGCACACCAGGTGGTGCGCCACTGTTATGTAGATTAACAGTGGCACACCAGGCGTGTGCCATTACTACTTATTAGTAGTGGCGTGATAATAGTGGCACACCTATAGTGCGCCATTAGTAGCCAAAATAGGTGCGCCACTAACAGCCTTTTTTCTAGTAGTGGTTTGATGTTTTTGGACAGTCAAACCGGAGGGGGAAGGTTGCATGTTCGCTATGCTAGGGATGTGTGGCGGAGGAACGGACTGTATATTCAGATTCGTCTCGTCGTTCTAAGCAACTTTCATGTACAAAGTATTTTCATCCGAGTTACGGTTTATTTTATATTAATTTAGAAAGATTTAATTCATCTTTAGAATTAACATAATTGATTTAGTTAGAAAATGTAATTATGAGGTCAGCATGATGTTAGGGTGATGTCAGCAGTCAACCAGTCAGTTCACTTAGTCAAACTGACGTGTGGGTCCCATTCGTATTGTCTCAGACTAACTAACATGTTAATTAGACTAACTAAGTGATTTGGTTAATTCATTTTAATTAGATTAGTTAAACAAGATAAATTAACTTAAGTAACTCATTAGTTAATTAATTAATTACTAATTTATTTATTTTAACTTTATTTTATTATTATTTTTCTATATTTTAAATCATTCTCGGGTGGGGCCCCCTATCATTGGCCTAGGGTTGGCCTTAGCAGGCGCGTTACGGGTGAGGGCAGCCGATCGGGCGCGTGCCCGAGAGGACGGACCCGGGAAGCGCCGCGGGGCCGCAACGAGCGAAGGGCGAGGCAGCAGCGAGCAGGGGGGTGGCTGGCCGGAGCGGCGGTGGCGCTGGATACAGTAGGCGGCGCGGGGGGGGGGGACGACTGTGGGAAGGGGAGCCGCGGCGAGGCAGGGCACAGCGACGGAGGAAGGTGGGGCAGAGGTACGCGAGTAGCGGCACTGCAGTGGTGGTGTCGGCAGTGGCGAAGCATGCAGGGTGCAGTGGGAAGCAGCAGGCCGCGGGCGGTCACGCGGGCATGCACAGGCGGGGTGCGCGCTTGCGCAGGTGCATGCGTGCTGCAAGGTGCAGGGTCACGGGCTCGTCACGGACGGGGAACGCAGTCGAAGCGCATGTGGGACGCGGGCGTTGGGCGCGCGCGGGGGTTGCGGTCGTTCGTCGGAGCGAGTAGGGGGCGACCATGGCGAGTGCAGCAACGCGAGGAGGGGCATGTGCAGGGCTTCATGGCGGGCAACAGCGTGGGTGGCGCGGGCGCGAGTGGCGTGCGCGTGCGGTGCGGCAGGCGAGCGAAGTACAACGAACGGTGTGAGCGCGCAAGACAGGGAGAGAGGGGAGGGTGTGGCCCTCACCAGTGTTGGCGAGCTGGGGGGTCGGTGTGGCTCGGTGGAGCCTTTCGGGAGGAGACATGGACGACGTGTGGTGACGGACGAGGCTCTAGGGGACTGCGGTGGTCAACGTCGGTAGTTGGCGCCGGGTGGTGCAGTGGCCTCGGGCGCGGAGACGAGGGTTGATGGGGATCTAGCCCGATCCAGATCGGATCGGGAGGGGGGAAGAGGGAGTGGGGAAGTGGGGATGGTTGGGTTAGGGTTTCCCCCGGGTGGGGGTGTGGAGAGGGGAGTGGGGCGCCGGCTGGGCCGGCCTGGCTAGCCCAATGGCCAGCTGGGCCGAGGCCCAGCGAGGGGGGTCCTTTTCCCTTTCTTTCTATTTTTGTTTTGCCTTTTCTTTTTATTTATTTTCCCTTTTACTATGTTATATTATTTTAAATTTATAAATCAGAAAAGTTGTACCTAAATTAGTAGCACTAATTTATACCTTTGCTACAGAAGTTTAAACCCCTAAATAAAACAGTTTAACATTTTATAAATAATAAAAGGCATTTATTATTGGTTATGTTGTTGTTTCGGTCATTTTAGAGTATTTAAACACTTTATAAAAGTGTGATTTCTCCATCATAATTACCTATGCATTATTTGGTTCACTCCGAACATTTTAGTTTTAATATTTGAAAACTTTTATTGTTTACTTTATTTTGAATTTAAATTTGAATCGGTTTCGAACTAACGCGAGATTAGCAACAGTAATCCTGGTGGCGTGGCATCATTAACAGAGGTTCACTGTAGCTTAATTATCCGGGCGTTACAATTCTCCTCCACTACAAGAAATCTCGTCCCGAGATTTAGGAGGTGGAGTAAGGGGAAAGATCTGGTTACGAAATTCTAACGAATCTTCTTGGTCTTGGTTGCTCTTCTCAAAGAGGTCGATCCATTACATTGATGTCTTCAGTCCTCTGCTTCAGGTCATCATGATGAAGTCGTCATTCTTTCTTTGGGGCCTCAATCCTACTTACGAATAGGAAAGGAGTAGCTCGACAACGATAGAAGGCTATAAGGGGTAACCATCGGGGGTTATCCCATGAATGAACACATGGGTATCTCTTGAGTTGGTCAAATGAAACATATCGAGAGCCAAGCAAGAAGGTACAGTAAGAAGTTTCAAGCTAATAGACAAATGTTCGATGTCTGAGACAAAGTGTGAAAGGGGTAGAGCAGCGAGAATAAGTATTGCGTTTGATACCAGAATTAACGATCTCTCGAGAGGTAGCTCATGAATTACGTACGAGGCCACGCGCGAGAAATAACTTTGGGAACATGGGGTGTACAGGAGAGTCAGGTTTCGATCCCGTGGAACTATGGGTTATGGGCCCACCATGTGGGTTAAAAGTAGAAAGAGAAGTGACATCTTGCACGCTCATGATAACAAGGTAGGTTAGAGAATAGCATGTCAGTTATGTCGGCAACACGTTGGTACCAAGGGCGAGGGACGAAGAGAACCATTTTCCTGCTCGCTAAACGAGGTGGACCAATAGGCAAAGTTCTAGTCCATCAGTGGTTACCCGAATGTTATCAACAATAGTAACAGGGTCTTACTGACATAATGGTACAATGAGGTGTTTACCTAAGCAGGGAATATCCTGCTTAGATCATATAGACCGCAAGAAAGGTCAAACAAACAATGGAAAGGAAAATGTGATTATTAGATTAAACAGAACAATGGAAAGGAAAATGTTTTTAAACACATATTTCAGGGAGTATATTCTTCACAAGGACAAGCAGAGCATGATATCCATGCCAGGATAGAAGTAGAAAACCATACAACGGTGTTTGGATAATTGATAAAGAAAATTTAACATTGTGCTTCAAATGTTCTTGTTGATGTTTGAGTACCACAATCATGCTTTGAGGTAGCATTAACATGGTCATTAGGTGAAGGTCGGGCTTCGGATTCCCAAAGAATCCCTGAGGAACAACTTATAGAATAAGCCTTACAATTTCCTCAGGGAAGAATGGTTAACCTTGCTAAAAAGGAAACTATAATAGTAGGTTCTCCGGCCAGGTGTGCTAGGCAAGACATCACCTTATCGAGTCAAAAACTAATGTTATAACTCTTGGGAATATGTTCCAACCATCATATCTAACTGAGGTTCAGATCTAATTGGTGTCAAGATACCTCAGACTTAGGATGCCTGAGAAGGAAGGGGTGCAACTCAATTTGACGTGATGGCGTTGCAAGATTCTCGGCAAATGAACTATGGAAGCAAGTTCTGAATCATGAGTTCATCATTAAACCAAGGAGAGGATGAGGAGGTGGCTGATGAACTTAGCGACAATTCATCGAGAGTTCCAAAAGATGGATTTCCATAATTCTGTGAACAAGGAGATAACATTTGTCAGATCAAAAGATATAATGATGTATGCTCAAGGAAAACATACACATTTAAACATTGGTTGAAAGGTGCACCTGAAATATGGGCTGGGTTGTGCGACCAATGTCAAAATGGTGATTTAGCAACTAGTACACTAAGTTGGAATTATTATCTATTAGCTCCAAAGCAATAAGGTTGCTAGACATACTGAAGTCTCACAACAGATTTCATTTATTGGTATTCCGGTTAGAAGCAACATGGGACCAAAAAGAAGGGTGATGGTGAGAGGCATCACAATACCAAGAATACCTTAAGAGGTGGAGCAATCCTCACAACATCCTTGACATAAGAGATAGTAATACTTCAAGGTAGAACATAATCCAAGCTGGATAGCAAGTTGCATCCATAACATGAACAAGTTTGTGATGACAGGAAGGCAAGGATGTTGTCGAGGGTAACTCAAACTACCAAGGGATGAAGATGGCACTTGTCATCATGAATTTGATTGATATCCTGGAAGGAGGCAAAATGTTGAAGATGATCACGAATTTTTTTTGTTTAGAGGCTGCACGAAGAAGCAATCAAACAGCGACTACATCAAGCAAAAGAACTGATGTAGCAAAAGATTATCGCAAACACGGATACAACACAAACTCGGAATCAAGATTGTTGTCCGAGGTGACACGATACTGCGAGGAAGATCAACTTAAGCTTCCTCATCATTGAAAGTTGTGCTTTGGGAATACTGACCAGGTAGCACAGTCAGAATCTGCATGATAATGATATAGCCAAGCGGGCTAGGAATGACGTGATCGAGTACAATCTCGTAAGTAAACAAGATTACTAAGTTATTGAATCATAGTGCGAACTTGATTTAGTTATGGGTGTCCTCGAGTGACTAACCACCCAGAACCCAGGAAAAATTGTAATCGGTGGGAACTAATACTTGATGAGGGCTCATATTTAAGAAACAAGATTTTGTGCTATTATCGAGATACCAGAGGGTATTAACCGAAGGTAGAGCGGAATAGAGGTTGTACCGGTGAAATGATATGCAGTAGACAAGTACTTTAACTTCTTTGAGAAATGGAATCGAAGGAGAACAATATGTTCAGAACCACATTGGCAATGATCAATCCACAGATACAAGATGAACTTATAACAGGGAGTAATTATTTTTACGAGAAGCTTCCACGATAAGTTCTACATCATGTCCATGGGCATGAACACAAAGTTCAAGGTCAACTCCCACTTATTCAATGCGCAACTTTTCATTCACTTCTTGCTTTCAAATAAGTTGTAGTGTTGAAATTTTATTTGATGAAAAGCCAGTAGAGTATAACTCTCATGACTTATGAGCTTACACATATTAGGGAAGGCATAGGTTCAACCCATCGGGACATCTTAGGAACATATAACACAAACTTCAGGAGTAAATTATACTAGCTCAACAATAGAGCATGGTTGAGAAAGTAGAGGATATGATTTACCAAAGGCATTATGTATTCGAGGAAAGGCTTACAAGAATTTTGAGTGTGAATGACACTATCAGATAATTATCGTACAAGGGGTCTTGTGGTCTACAACGGAGCTGACGTGAGTATCGGTATTCATTCAGAGGAAGAATGAATGCAAAGGCATCAGATTATAGAAACAACTGACTAATTCAAAGATCAAATGCAAAGGAATTATGATTTCTAGATCAAGGTGTCAGAAGCAAACGCTCTGATTAAGAATGGATAAGTTGAATAGACTTAGGGGTACAATCGACGGCAATTTCATTGGCCGAGAACCAGCTCATGTTCAAAATGACGTCTGAGCTAGAAGGATGAATTCTAGGATTTGACTGAGGATTGCAAGCATTCACAACATATCAAATCAATGGCTGAAAATGACGATGACAAAGGATACTAATGAATATTGCTGGACATATGGACCGCAACCATAATGCAAGCAGACAAGTATTTGTAGAGCAATAGTTTGCTGAGTATTACCAGAAGATCAAATAGTATTTTAGTGTATCTTGTGAATCATATGATCAACTAGTAATGAACAATTCCTCGATAAGGGTGAAGAATTATTCGTAGGGGTATTCATGCGGCAAGGAACTGCAGCGTAGTAAACATAAAGGATTCTCTGAACATCGGAGATAAATTCAGGGCATCCCGTAAATACAAGAGCAACTGGGGATGAAGGTATGAACGACAAATGTAGGTAGTTATCCATAAGGATTTATCGATGGTAGGGATTGCAACAGCAAAGGGCACAAGGGTCTCGGGAAAACATCGGAGAGTAGCTTCGGAATCTTCTGGTGTACCAAGCGATCATTTGGAGTGAGGGGATCTCTGGGAGGAAGTATTTACAAGAACCTAAAGTTAGAGTTAGCAAAATCATTTAACCCAAATAAAAGAGAGATTAGAGTCCAGGAGTATAGACGCGGAGTAAAAGATACTAATACCACCCAATGGCAATGTGGGCCCGTAAGCCGCACAACCATGTTAATAAAAGCTTTCAATGACTAGACCCAACTTTGGCCAAGGAGTTTATAAGGGGGATTCCTACAGGTAGTCGGCTCTGATACCAACTTGTGATGCCCCCGATTCAATCATACACAAATCATACACGCAAATGTGTACGATCAAGATCATGGACTCACGGGGAGATATCACAACACAACTCTAAAAAAACAAATAAGTCATACAAGCATTATATTACAAGCCAGGGGCCTCGAGGGCTCGAATACAAGTGCTCGATCATAAACGAGTATGCAGAAGCGACAATATCTAAGTAAAGACATAAGTTAAACACGGTGCCATAAGATGGCTAGCACAAGCTGGGATACAGATTGAAAGAGGCGCATGCCTCCTGCCTGGGATCCTCCTAACTACCCCTGGTCATCGGCAGCCTGCACGTAGTAGTAGGCACCCTCGATGTCGAAGGGGTCGTCGAAGGTGGCGTTTGGCTCCTGGGGTCTAACATCTGGTTGCGACATCCGAGAAGAAAGAGGACGGGGGAAAAGAGGGAGCAAAGCAACCATGAATACTCATCCAAAGTACTCGCAAGCAAGGATCTATACTACATATGCATTGGTATCTCTATAAAGGGGTAATATCTATGGATTGAACTGCAGAATGCCAGAATAAAAGGGGGATAGCAAGTCCTATCAAAGACTATGCTTCTGGCAGCCTCCATCTTGAAGCATGTAGAAGAGAGTAGCTGGTAAGTTCACTAAGTATCATCGTATAGCATAAACCTACCTGGCAATCCTCTCCTTGTCGCCCTGTGAGAGAGTGATCACCGTGTTGTAACTGGAACTTGTAAGAGGCGTGTTTTTATTAATTATCCGGTTCTAGTTGTCATAAGGTCAAAGTACAACTCCGGGTCGTCCCTTTACCGAGGGACATGGCTATTCAAATAGATAAACTTCCCTGCAGGGGTGCACCACATTACCCAACACGCTTGATCCCTCTGGCCGGGCACTCTTTCCAGGGTCATACCCGACCTTGGAAGATCAACACATCGCAACCCTACCTAGGCACAACAGAGAGGTCAGCATGCTGGTCTAAATCCTAAGCGCGCAGGGGTCTGGGCCCATCGCCCGTTGCACACCTGCATGTTGCGTACGTGCCCGGTGAGCAGACCTAGCCCCCCTTATACAAGAGCAGGTGTTCCAGTCCAACCTGGCGCGCTGCTCAGTCGCTGATGTCAAGTAGGCTTCGGCTGATACCACGATGTCAAGTGCCCATAACTGTTCCCGTGTAGTTGGTTAGTGCGTATACTACCTGGGTGGAACCACCTGTTCTTTTAGCCCCCTACATCGGAATCACTTGCGGGTACTTACGAGTCGACCCGACTTCAGTCACATCATGAAACATGTATAATATGTATGTATATACCCGTGATTACCTCCCAAAGTGATCACGGCCCGATAATATAGCATGGCAGACGGGCAAGAATGTAGGACCACTGATGAAGTACTAGCATCCTATACTAAGCATTTAGGATAGCAGGTAAAGGTATCAACAATTGTAGCAACAATGACAGGCTATGCAACAGAATAGGAGCTATCGAATCCACAATAGTAGCAAACCTAATGCAAGAATAAGAGAGAAGAGAGTGGGCGATATCTGGTTGATCAAAGTTGGTTTGCTTGCCTGGAAGCTCGGAAAAGAAGGACGGGGCATCAACACCATGGTTGATTGGGGCAGCAGCAGCGTCAGTCTCGTAGTTTACCAGAGAGAAGAGGGGGAAGAAACAATGAATACAATGCATTAAGATGCATGACATGACATTTGGCGGTGCTAGGGTGAGCTAACGCAGTACTAGGTGCTACTGGCGAAGGGGGGAAACATTCGGGAAAGTATTCCTGGTGTTTGACATTTTCGGACGGTCGAACCAGAGGGGGAAGGTTGCATGTTCGCTATGCTAGGGACGTGTGGCAGATGAACAAACTACTATTCATTCATCTCGTTGTTCTGAGCAACTTTCATGTACAAAGTATTTTCATCCGAGTTATGGTTTATTTTATATTAATTTATAAAGATTTAATTCATTTTTAGAATTAATAGAGTTAATTTAATTAGAAAATGTAATTATGACCTCATCATGATGTCAGGGTGATGTCAGCAGTCAACCAGCTAGTTGACTTTGTCAAACTGACATGTGGGTCCCATTCGTCATTATCTAAAACTAACTAACATGTTAATTAGACTAAGTGATTAGGTTAATTCATTTTAATTGGATTAGTTAAACATGATTAATTAACTTAATTAACTCATTAGTTAATTAATTAATTACTAATTTATTTATTTTAATTTATTATTATTATTATTATTATTATTATTATTATTTGTATATATTTTAAATCATTCTCGGGTGGGCTCCCCTGTTATTGGCCTGGGGTTGGCCTTAGCGGGTGCGAAACGGGCATGGGCGCCCGATCGGGCGTGTGCCCAAGTGGACGGACCTGGGCGGCGCCGCGGGGCCGCAGCGAGCGAAGGATGAGGCAGCGGCGAGCAGGGGGGATGGCTGGCCGGAGCGTCGGCAGCGCAAGAGACAGCAGGTGGCGCGGGGGCGATGGTCGTGGGGAGGGGAGCCACGCCGAGGCAGGGCACAACGGCGAAGGAAGGCGGGGCAGAGGAGGGCGAGCAGCGGGGCTGCAGTGGTGGCGGCGGCAGCAGCACAACACGTTGGATGCAGCAGGCAGTACCAGGCCGCGGGCGGCCGCGCGGGTGCGCACAGGCAGGGCGCGCGCGTGCGCAGGCGCAAGCGTGCTGCGAGGTGCAGGGTCACGGGCTAGTCACGGACAAGGAACATGGCCCGAGCACGTGCGGGGTGCGGGCGTTGGGCGCGTGCGGGGGTTGCGGACGTGCGTGGGAGCGAGAAGGGGGCGCGACCATGGCGAGTGCGGCGACATGAGGAGGGGCGCGGGTGGGGCTTCAACGCGGTCATGGCGGCCAGCGGCGTGGGTGGCGCGGGCACGAGTGGCGTGCGCGTGCTGTGCGGCAAGCGAGCGGAGTATGACGAATGGCGCGAGCGTGCAAGACAGGGAGAGAGGGGAGGGTGTGGCCCTCACCAGCGTTGGCGGACAGGGGGTCGCCGTGGCACGATGGAGCCTTTGGGGAGGAGACTTGGACAACGTGTGGCGACGGACGAGGCACCAGGCGACGGCAGTGGTCGTCGACGGCAGTTGGCGCCGAGTGGCGCGGTGGCCTCGGGCGTGGAGGTGAGGGGCGATGGGGGTCTGGCCCGATCCAGATCGGATTGGGAGGGGGAAAGAGGGAGTGGGGAAGTGGGGCGGTTGGGTTAGGGTTTCCCCCGGGTGGGGACATATAGAGAGGGGAGTGGGGCGCTGGCTGTGCCGGCCTGGCTAGCCTAGTGGCCAGCTGGGCCGAGGCCCTGCGAGGGGGGTCCTTTTCCTTTTATTTCTATTTTTGTTTTGCCTTTTCTTTTTAGTTATTTTTCCTTTTACTGTTTTATTTTATTTTAGAATTATAAATCAGAAAAGTTGTACCTAAATTAGTAGCACTAATTTATACCTCTGCTACAGAAGTTTAAACCCCTAAATAAAATAGTTTAACATTTTATAAATAATAAAAGGCATTTATTATTTGTTATGTTGTTGTTTCATTCATTTTAGAGTATTTAAACACTTTATAAAAGTGTGGTTTCTCCACCATAATTACCTATGCATTATTTGGTTCACTCCGAACATTTTAGTTTTAATATTTGAGAACTTTTATTGTTTGCTTGATTTTAAATTTGAATTTGAATCGGTTTCGAGCTAACACGAGATTAGCAATGGTAATCGTGGTGACATGGCATCGTTAACAGAGGTTCACTGTAGCTTAATTATCCGGGCGTTACAATGGAGAAACGGAGTAATGCAATAAGAACGATGACATGATGTAGACAAGATCTATTTATGTAGAAATAGACCCCATCTTGTTATCCTTAATAGCAATGATACATACGTGTCGGTTCCCCTTCTATCACTGGGATCAAGCATCGTAAGATTGAACCCATCACAAAGCACCTCTTCCTGTTGCAAAATAAATTGATCAAGTTGGCCAAACAAAACCCAAATATCGGAGAAGAAATACGAGGCTATAAGTAATCGTGCATATAAGAGATCATAAGACTCAAATAACTTCCATGGATAAAAACATAGATATGATCATAAACTCAAAGTTCATCGGATCCCAACAAACACATCGCAAAAAGAATTACATCAAATAGATCTTTGAGAGACCATTGTATTGAGAATCAAAAGAGAGAGAGAGGAAGCCATCTAGCTACTAACTACGGACACGTAGGTCTACAATAAACTACTCACGCATCATCGAAGAGGCACCAATAAGGATGATGAACCCCTCTGTGATGGTGTCTAGATTGGATCTGGTGGTTCTGGAACTTGCGGAGCCTAGAATTGATTTTCGTCGACTCCCCTAGGGTTTCTGGAATATTGGGGTATTTATAAAAGTAAAGAGGCAGTGTGGGAGGCCACTGAGGTGGGCACAACCCACCTGGGCGCTTGGGGCCCAGGCTCGCCCTAGTGGGTTGTGCCCCTGTCAGGTGCTTCTCCGGCCCATTGGGTGTCTTCTGGTCCATAAAAAATGCACAAAAAGTTTCGTTGCATTTGGACTCCATTTGATATTGATTTCCTGTGATGTAAAAAACAAGCAGAAAACAGCAAGTGGCACTTGGCACTATGTCAATAGGTTAGTCCCAAAAAATGATATAAAATGACTATAAAATGACTGTAAAACATCCAAGAATGATAATATAACAGCATGGAACAATAAAAAATTATAGATACATTGGAGACGTATCATGTATGCTCTTTGCAGATGATGTGGTGCTAGTTGAAGATAGTCTAACAGGGGTAAATAGGAAGTTAGAGCTATGGAGACAAATCTTGGAATCGAAAGGGTTTAGGCTTAGTAGAACTAAAACCGAGTACATGATGTGCGGTTTAAGTACTACTAGGTGTGAGGAGGAGGAGGAGGTTAGCCTTGATGGGAAGGTGATGCCTTAGAAGGACCATTTGTTATTTGGGGTCAATGCTCCAAGAGGATGGGGGTATTGATGAAGATGTGAACCATCAAATCAAAGCCAGATGGATGAAGTGGCGCCAAGCTTCTGGCATTCTGTGTGACAAGAGAGTGCCACAAAAGCTAAAAGGCAAGTTCTACAGGACGACGGTTCGACCCGCAATGTTGTATGGCGCTAAGTGTTGGCCGACTAAAAGGTGACATGTTCAACCGTTAGGTGTGGCGGAGATGTGTATGTTGAGATGCATGTGTGTCCACACAAGAAAGGAATGAGTCAGGAATGATGATATATGAAAGAGAGTTGGGGTAGCACCAATTGAAGAGAAGCTTGTCCAAAATCATCTGAGATAGTTTAGGCATATTCAGTGTATGCCTCCAGAAGCTCCAGTACATAGCGGATGGCTAAAGCATGTGGAGAATGTGAATAGAGGTTGGGGTACGCCTAATTTGACATGAGAGGAGTCCGTCAAGAGAGACCTGGTGGATTGGAGAATCACCAAAGAACTAGTTATGGACAGGGGTGCATGCAAGCTTGCTATCCATGTGCCAGAGCCTTGAGTTGGCCGCGATATCTTATGGGTTTCACCTCTAGTGAAAGCACAAGTGCTCCCTTGGTGGTTTTGGTAATTAATGTCAACATATCTTTTGTTGGACTAATGGTTTTATCTAGTATATTTCAACCAAGTTCAACAATGGCATGGCAAGGACAAGAGGATGTGGAACCCCTTCAAAATGCTAAGGAAATGGTTTGGCAAAAGCTCAAGACTCTACATTTCTGGTTAAGTGATCCAAGATCATATTGAGTCCATAGGAAAGCCAATACTATTAAAAGGGGATGAGGCGTTGCTTCATGACCTGGTTAATCAAGTGATTAGTGATATTGCTCCAAAATCCTCAACCACTTTCTCTTCCCAAATATGTCCAAACCCCAAAATTCCAACTCGGCCACACCGATATTTCCTACCCGGAGCCACCGAGTTAATCTAGACTTAGCCACTGCTAAAACCCTAACAATTTGGATCCACCGATATGGATCTCAGTACCACCGAGATGGCCTTATCAGCTCGTTGCTTGTTGCAATTATTTCAGTTCCACCGAGATGGCTTGACCGATTCTCTGTTGCCTTATTTCTTCACTTTGGTCCCATCGAGATGATGCAATCGGCGCCATCAAGATGAGGTTTGCCCTAAGCCCTTGCACATCAGTCCCTTCGAGTTGTTCCCGTTGGTCCCACCGAGTTTCCTAACATTCATATTTTTACATAGATTCATGCCACCGAATTTTCTGATCGGTGCCACTGAGATGGGTCAAAAGTGTGTAACGGTTGGATTTTGTGTGGAGGCTATATATATATCCCTCCACCCCTTCTTCCTCATTGAGGAGAGCCATCAGAACGTGCCTACACTTCCACCATTCATTTTCTGAGAGAGAACCACCTACTCATGTGTTGAGATCAAGAGTTTCCATTCCTACCATTTGAACCTTGATTTCTAGCCTTCCCCAAGTTGCCTTTGAATCAAATCCTTCTTCCACCATAGCCAAATCTATGAGTGAGAGTTGAGTCTTGGGGAGACTATCATTTGAAGCACAAGAGCAAGGAGTTCATCATCAACACACCGTCTATTACCTTTAGAGATTGGTGTCTCCTAGATTGGTTAGGTGTCTCTTAGGAGCCTCCCACATGATGTGGAGTTGAACCAAGAAGTTTGTAAGGGAAAGGAGATCGCCTACTTTGTGAAGATCTACCCGAGTGAGGCAAGTCCTTAGTGATCGATGGCCATGGTGGGATAGACAAGGTTTCTTCTTCGTGAACCCTTCGTGGGTGGAGCCCTCTGTGGACTCGCACAATAGTTACCCTTCATGGGTTGAAGTTTCCATCAACATGGACGTACGATAGCACCACCAATCGGGACCCCGCCAAAAAAATTCTCTACATCTCCATTGCGTTGGCACACTCCAATCCCATCCCTTTACATTCTTGAACTTGCATGCTTTACTTATTCCTCTACTCATACTCTTGCTATGCTTGTGTAAAATGTATTGTGTGCCCATTAACATGTGCTAAATTCAAGCTTAACTTGAAGAAACTAAAAACTGCCACTTTTACTTGTTAAGGGTCTAATCACCCCCCTCTAGATCCCTATTCTTGATCCTTTCAATTGGTAGCATTGGTCTCCATTACTTTGGTTTAATCACCATTGGAGGCAGATGGTTTAATCACCATTGCTAGGACGGAGGTCATCGTCGAGCCCATCGGTGCGTCATGGCAAGAAGCTTTGGCAGGAGAAAACCACCTTTTGTCAGGATAAGTTGTACTCCTGCCCCCCTTCAAAATTTGCCGGTGTGGCAACCCTTCCCGCCTAGAGTTTTCGGGGGAAGAGGACCGGGGCCAGTATAAGTATAGGCTAGACTCCACTGTAGAGAGGGGATCAAAAGCATCAAGCCTGGAGAGATTCCTAGAGTCGTCCAAACTCCTGAGGTCGCTCGCCCTCCTTGTACACACATACTCATCCTCCATCTCGAGGCAATCCATCCACAAAGTAGGAGTAGAGTTTTACACCGCAAGGTGGCCTGAACCTGGGTAAACTGTTGTGTCTGCGTTCTTCTTTCCTTTAGTTCGAGCACGCCGGGGCATCATCGTGTGGAGGGTAGCGAGCTGGAGCTTAGGGAAGTTCTTTGAGCACACCCGAGTGTTTGAACCTTTCTTGGGTCCCGGAGCCCCGATTCCAACATTTGGCGCGCAACATAGGGGTGTGCGGAAGTTCTTCCGTTTCGCCCCAGTCCGTGCTCCACCGTCCCCATGGCCGACGCTCACCATGTGTGTGTTGAGCATCAGGCAGCTCGTGTCGCCAAGACGGAGCCTGCAGGCCATGGCGACTACCGCCGCTCCACCTCGGTCATGGCCAACGCTGCCACCGACCCCGTTGCTCATGAGCAGCAGGATTCCTCCAAGCACCCTTCTGTGAAACCCGATGGCTGTACTGCCACGCCTTCCCTCACCCTAGCTACGACTTTGTCCTCCCACGCCTGCTGTGGGATGGCGAATGCACAGGCTATGCTACTCATGGCGTGCAAGCTGCTACGCTACGGCCCGGCCAACAAAGGCTACGACACCTAGCTTGGCCGCATCACCGAGCTCGTCAATGCCGCCGGCGAGGCCCCGACGCCTTCCCACTCGCTTCTTCCTCCTCCGCCTCGCGCTGGCAGCGTGGCGCATGATGCGCCTCCGCCTCCTCCCCTGCGCGGTAACGATGCCGAGCTTCGGCACGATGCGCGGCCGCGCAACCCGCCGCGCGGAGTGATACGTCCATTTTGCATCATGCTTTTATATCGATATTTATTGCATTATGGGCTGTTATTACACATTATATCTCAATACTTATGGCTATTCTCTCTTATTTTATAAGGTTTACCATGAAGAGGGGGAATGCCGACAACTGGAATTCTGGCTGGAAAAGGAGCAAACGTTGGAAACCTATTCTGCACAGCTCCAAAAGTCCTGAAACTCCACGAAACAACTTTTTGGAATTAATAAGATTTTCTGAGCGAAAGAAATACGCCAGGGGAACCACACCCTGTCCAGGAGACACGGGGGAGCCCCCCCTATAGGGCGCGCCCCCTATCTCCTGGCCCCCCTGGTGGGCCTCCGACGTCCATCTTCTGCTATATCATCACTTTTACCCTGGAAAAAACTGGGGGCAAGCTTATGGGACAAAACTCCACCGCCACGAGGCGGAACCTTGGCGGAATCAATCTAGGGCTCCGGCGGAGCTATTCTGCCGGGGACACTTCTCTCCGGGAGGGGGGAATCATCACCAACGTCATCACCAACGATCCTCTCATCGGGAGGGGGTCAATCTCCATCAACATCTTCACCAGCACCATCCCCTCTCAAAACCCTAGTTCATCTCTTGCATCCAATCTTGTATCAAAACCACAAATTGGTACCTGTGGGTTGCTAGTAGTGTTGATTACTCCTTGTAGTTGATGCAAATTGGTTTACTTGGTGGAAGATCATATGTTCAGATTCTTTATGCATACTATTACTCCTCTGACTATGAACATGAATATGCTTTGTGAGTAGTTATGTTTGTTCTTGAGGACATGGGTGAAGTCTTGCTATGAGTAGTCATGTGAATTTGGTATTCGTTCGATATTTTGATGAGATGTATGTTGTCTTTTCCTCTAGTGGTGTTATGTGAACGTCGACTACATGACACTTCACCATTATTTGGGCCTAGAGGAAGGCATGGGGAAGTAATAAGTAGATGATGGGTTGCTAGAGTGACAGAAGCTTAAACCCTAGTTTATGCGTTGCTTCGTTAGGGGCTGATATGGATCCATATGTTTAATGCTGTGGTTAGGTTTACCTTAATACTTATTTTGTAGTTGCGGATGCTTGCAATAGGGGTTAATCATAAGTGGGATGCTTGTCCAAGTTAGGGCAGCACCCAAGTACCAGTCCACCCACATATCAAATTATCAAAGTACCAAACGTGAATCATATGAATGTGATGAAAACTAGCTTGACGATAATTCCCAATGTGTCCTCGGGATCTCCTTTCTCATTATTAGAAATTGTCCAGGCTTATCCTTTGCTACATAAAGGATTGTGCCACCCTGCTGCACTTTGTTTACTTTATTTACTTTTTACTCGTTACCATTTATCTTATCACAAAACTATCTATCACCTACAATTTCAGTGCTTGTAGAGAAAACCTTACTGAAAACCGCTTATCATTTCCTTCAGCTCCTCGTTGGGTTTGACACTCTTACTTATCGAAAGGACTATGATTGATCCCCTACACTTGTGGGTCATCAAGACTCTTTTCTGGCACCGTTGCCGGGGAGTGTAGCGCTTTTGGTGAGTGGAACTTGGTAAGGAAACATTTATATAGTGTGCTGAAATTTTCTGTTACTTGTCACTATGGAAACTAATCCTTTGAGGGGCTTGTTTGGGGTATCTTCACCCCAACCATAAGAGCAAAGAGTTGCTCCTCAACCTACTGAACTTCATGAAAATATTTACTTTGAGATTCCTTCGGGTATGATAGAAAAACTGCTAGCTAATCCATTTGCAGGAGATGGAACATTGCATACCGATTTACACCTTATCTTTGTGGATGAAGTTTGCGGATTATTTAAGCTTGCAGGTATTCCCGATGATGTTGTCAAAAGGAAGGTCTTCCCTTTATCTTTGAAGGGATATGCATTGACATGGTATAGGCTATGTGATGATACGGGATCTTGGAATTATAAGCGATTGAAGCTGGAATTTCACCAGAAGTTCTATCCTATGCATCTTGTTCATCGTGATCGTAATTACATATATAATTTCTGGCCTCGCAAAGGAGAAAGCATTTCTCAAGCTTGGGAGAGACTTAAGTCAATGTTATATTCATGCCCCAATCATGAGCTCTCTCGGGAAATGATTATTCAGAATTTTTATGCTCGGCTTTCTCTTGATAATCGCAACCTGCTCGATACTTCCTCTGCTGGTTCTTATATGCTGAAGACTATTGATTTTAAATGGGACTTATTGGAAAGAATTAAATGCAACTCTGAAGATTGGGGTTCCGACGATGGTATGGAGTCAGGTATGACACCTAAGTTCGATTGTGTTAAATCTTTTATGGATACCGATGCTTTTCGTGGATTTAGCTCTAAGTATGGACTTGACTCTGAGATAGTAGCTACGTTCTGTGAATCTTTTGCTACTCACGTTGATCTCCCTAAAGAGAAGTGGTTTAAATATAATCCTCCTATTGAAGTGAAAGTAGTTGCACCTATTACAGTCGAAGAGAAGACTATTACCTATAGTGATCCTATTGTTCCTACTGCTTATGTTGAAAAACCTCCTTTTCCTGTTAGGATAAAGGATCATGCTAAAGCTTCAACTGTTGTTCGTAAGAGTAATACTAGGACTTATACACCTCCTGAGAAAATTAATGTTGAACCTAGTATTGCTATGGTTAAAGATCTCTTGGATGAGGATTTAGATGGGCATGTTATTTCTTTCTGTGGTGAGACTGCTAATATTGCTAGACCTGATACTAAGACACGTAGACCTGTCGTAGGCACGCCTGTTATTTCTGTTGAAATAGGAGATCGTTGTTATCATGGCTTATGTGATATGGGTGCTAGTGCTAGTGCGATACCTTATGATCTATATAAAGAAATTATGCACGACATTGCACCCATTGAATTAGAAGACATTGATGTTACTATCAAGCTTGCTAATAGGGATACCATTAAACCTATTGGGATTGTTAGAGATGTTGAAGTTTTGTGTGGGAAGGTTAAATACCCTGCTGATTTTCTTGTTCTTGGTTCCCCCCAAGATGATTTTTGTCCCGTTATTTTTGGTAGACCCTTCTTGAATACAGCTAGTGCTAAGATTAATTGTGAAAAGAATATTGTCACCGTTGGCATAGATGGTATGTCTCATCAGTTTAATTTTGCTAAATTTAGTAGACAACCTAGTGCTAGGGAACCACCTAGTAAGGATGAGATTATTGGTCTTGCTTCCATTGTTGTTCCTCCAACTGATCCGTTAGAACAATATTTGGTAGACCATGAAAACGATATGTTTATGAAGGAAAGGGAGGAAATAGATGAAGTGTTCCTTAAACAGGAACTTGTGCTCAAACATAACCTTCCCGTTGAAATTCTTGGGGATCCCCCTCCACCCAAGGGTGATCCCGTGTTTGAACTCAAACCATTACCTGATAATCTTAAGTATGCTTATCTTGATGAAAAAGAAATATATCCTGTTATTATTAGTGCTAACCTTTCGGAGAAAGAAGAAGAAAGATTATTGAAAACTCTAAAGAAGCACTGAGCTGCTATTGGATATACTCTGGATAATCTTAAGGGCTTTAGTCCCATGTTATGCCAACACAAAATTACATTGGAGGACGACACCAGACCAATTAGAGATCCTCAAAGATGATTAAATCCCAAGATGAAGGAAGTGGTAAGAAAGGAGATACTAAAGCTCCTTGAGGCAGGTATTATTTATCCCGTTGCTGATAGTGAATGGGTAAGCCCTGCCCATTGTGTTCCTACAAAGGGAGGTATTACCGTTGTTCCTAATGATAAAGATGAATTGATCCCGCAAAGAATTATTACAGGCTATAGGATGGTAATTGATTTCCGTAAGTTAAATAAAGCTACTAAAATATCATTACCCCTTACCTTTTATTGATCAAATGCTAGAAAGACTATCCAAACACACTCATTTTTGCTTCTTAGATGGTTATTCTGGTTTCTCTCAGATACCTGTATCAGCAAAGGATCAATCTAAAACTACTTTTACTTGCCCTTTTGGTACTTTTGCTTATAGACATATGCCTTTTGGTTTATTTAATGCACCTGCTACCTTTCAAAGATGCATGATGGCTATATTCTCTGATTTTTGTGAAAAGATTTGTGAGGTATTCATGGATGACTTTTCCGTTTATGGATCCTCTTTTGATGATTGTTTGAGCAACCTTGATCGAGTTTTGCAGAGATGCGAAGACACTAGTCTCGTCCTGAATTGGGAAAAGTGTCACTTTATGGTTAATGAAGGTATCGTCTTGGCGCACAAGATCTCCGAGAGAGGTATTGAAGTTGATAAAGCCAAAGTTGATGCTATTGAAAAGATGCCATGTCCAAAGGACATAAAAGGTATAAGAAGTTTCCTCGGTCATGCCGGTTTTTATAGGAGGTTCATTAAGGACTTTTCTAAAATCTCTAGGCCTCTGACTAATTTATTGCAAAAAGATATTCATTTTGTCTTTGATGATGATTGTGTAGAAGCATTTGAAACACTTAAGAAAGCTTTGATCACTGCACCTATTGTTCAGCCACCTGATTGGAATTTACCTTTTGAAATTATGTGCGATGCTAGTGATTATGATGTAGGTGATGTTCTAGGGCAAAGAGTCGATAAGAAATTGAATGGTATCCAGTATGCTAGTAAGACTCTTGATACTGCCCAGAGAAATTATGCTACTACTGGAAAAGAGTTCTTAGCAGTTGTGTTTGCATGTGATAAGTTTAGACCTTATATTGTTGATTCCAAAGTTACTATTCACACTGATCATGCTGCTATTAAATATCTTATGGAAAAGAAAGATGCTAAGACTAAACTCATTAGATGGGTTCTCTTGCTCCAAGAATTTGACTTGCATATTGTTGATAGAAAGGGAGCCGAGAACCCCGTTGCAGATAACTTGTCTAGGTTAGAGAATGTTCTTGATGACCCACTGCCTATTAATGATAGCTTTCCTGATGAACAATTAGCAGTCGTTAATGCTTCTCGTACTGCTCCTTGGTATGCTGATTATGCTAATTACATTGTTGCTAAATATATACCGCCTAGTTTCACATACCAGGAAAAGAAAAAGTTCTTTTATGATTTAAGACATTACTTCTGGGATGATCCACACCTGTATAAAGAAGGAGTAGATGGTGTTATTGGACGTTGTGTGCCTGAGCATGAACAGGAACAGATTCTACGTAAGTGTCACTCTGAATCTTATGGAGGACACCACGCTGGAGATAGAACTGCACACAAGGTACTACAATCTGGTTTTTATTGGCCTACTCTCTTCAAAGATGCTCGTAAGTTTGTCTTATCTTGTGATGAATGCCAAAGAATAGGTAACATTAGTAGACGTCAAGAAATGCCTATGAATTATTCTCATGTTATTGAACTGTTTGATGTTTGGGGCTTTGATTATATGGGACCTTTTCCTGCCTCTAATGGTTATACACATATTTTAGTTGCTGTTGATTACGTTACTAAGTGGGTAGAAGCTATTCCAACTAGTAGTGCTGATCATAACACTTCTATTAAAATGCTTAAAGAAGTTATTTTTCCAAGGTTTGGAGTCCCTGGATATCTTATGACTGATGGTGGTTCACATTTTATTTATGGTGCTTTCCGTAAGATGCTTGCTAAGTATGATGTTAATCATAGAATCGCATCTCCTTATCATCCGCAGTCTAGTGGTCAAGTAGAGTTGAGCAACAGAGAGCTCAAATTAATTTTGCAAAATACTGTGAATAGATCTAGAAAGAATTGGTCCAAAAAACTTGATGATGCATTATGGGCCTATAGAACTGCATACAAAAATCCTATGGGTATGTCTCCTTATAAGATGGTTTATGGAAAAGCGTGTCATTTACCTCTTGAACTTGAACATAAGGCATATTGGGCTATTAAGGAGCTCAACTATGACTTCAAACTTGCCGGTGAGAAGAGGTTGTTTGATATTAGCTCAATTGATGAATGGAGAACCCAAGCGTATGAGAATGCCAAGCTATTCAAACAAAAAGTCAAACGCTGGCATGATAAGAGGATACAAAAGCGTGAGTTTAACGTAGGAGATTATGTTTTATTATTCAACTCTCGTTTAAGATTTTTTGCAGGAAGACTTCTCTCAAAATGGGAAGGTCCCTACGTTATCGAGGAGGTCTACCGTTCTGGTGCCATAAAAATCAACAACTTCAAAGGCACAAACCCAAGGGTGGTAAACGGCCAAAGAATTAAACACTATATTTCAGGTAATCCTATCAATGTTGAATCTAATATTATTGAAACCGTAACCCCTGAGGAATACATAAGGGACACTTTCCAGAACATTCTAGACTCTGAAAAGGTATAGGTATGTGGTACGGTAAGTAAACCGACTCCAAAACAACTCCAATGGCAATTTTAATCAGTTTTGGAATATTTAAGAATTTTAGAAAGAAAGAAGTAGTCTGAAAGGGACACGAGGCTCCCACGAGAGTGGAGGGCGCCCCCCTATAGGTTGCGCCCCCCTATCTCGTGGGTACCTCGTGTGCCTCCCGGACTCCGTTTTCTTGCATGTTACGTATTTTGGTCGGTAAAAATTCATTATATATACTCCCGAAGGTTTTGACCACCGTATCACGCAAATATCCCCTATTTTCGTTTCGAGCTGTTTCTGTTTCAGATCTAAAAGCATCATGTCATCTCCAAACGCTCCCAAGGACAAGTTTTTCGAGAGGGTTATCAATCCCTATCTCGCGGAGGTGCTGCAACACCCTCAAACCATTGAGATGCGTGAGGGGGTGCTGCACATCCGTGATGTGGAGGGACCAAGGCGTACCGGGAGCGTGGAGACAAAGCTCGAAGCTGTGGAGCAGGAAGTTTTCAAGTGTCAAGGGATGGTGGAGCGTGGACTCAACGCCAACCAGATGATGATCACGGAGTTCACCAACAACCACAAGCTAGATGCCAAAGTCATTGGGGAGACTATCTTCAAGCTTCAAGAGAAAATCGAGCACCTCCAAGCCCAGATCTATGACCTGCAAAATCAGAACTGTGAGTATGAATATAGATTCAAGAGGATGAGTTTGGGTGCAGATTTAAGGATCCCGGAGACTCGATCGTCCTTCTATGATGGAGAGCCTATGCCTTGGAAGACGGACGACAAGCCTACATCATCAACAACTCCTACTACACCACCTCCAAGGACATAATCACATGGGTATGGGCACTCCCCTTGGCAACTGCCAAGCTTGGGGGAGGTGCCCCGGTATCGTATCACCATCACACTAAAACCTTTACCGTTTTATTTAGTTTGATCCTTTTAGTAGTATCTTGATCTAGTAGATTGAAGTCTCGATATCAAGTAGTTTCGAGTTTTGCTTTGTGATCTCCTTTTGTAATCGAGTCTGTGAGTTATCTATAATAAAGATTAGTGTTGAGTCAAGGGCTTTGCTATGCTGCTATGATCTTGAGAAAGTAGAAAGAATAAAAGAGTTCATGTTGATCTTATGGATAGTGATAACTTCACACATAGAAAGTATGAGGCATAAAAATTGTTGAGAATTGATAAACTTAGCCTTGGTCATCGTTGCAATTAATAGGAAGTGATAAGGAAAGAGGGCTTCACATATAAATATATTATCTTGGACACCTTTTATAATTCGGAGCACTCATTAAAGTATGACATGCTAAAAGAGTTGACGTTGGACAAGGAATACAACGTAATGGTTTATGTTTTCTGACATCCCAGTTAAAGTATATTGTCATTGACCTTCCAAACATGTTGAGCTTGCCTTTCCCCCTCATGCTAGCCAAATTCTTTGCACCAAGTAGAGATACTACTTGTGCTTCCAAATACCCTTAAACCCAATTTTGCCATGAGAGTCCACCATACCTACCTATGGATTGAGTAAGATCCTTCAAGTAACTTGTCATGTTGCAAGCAATAAAAATTGCTATCTAAACTAGATGATTCCCCGCGCGTTGCTGCGGGAAGGTATCGTTTAAATAAAGGTCCACTATGCAACATCACATGAATTTTCCTTTAGGATGAATCATGGTAATCTAATAAAAAGGAATTATCAAAATATAGGAGTAGCATCTTTTTTTTATGATCAAGGCACTAAACCTAAGCCGTAGCACTGAAACTGACATGTGAGTTCTGTTGGGTGCTTACAATTTACTACTGGATATGATATGGCAGAAAAGAAGTTGAACCACCAGCAGATATGAAAGGAAAATTAGACTGCATGTTCGAAGTAGGTAGAACCTTCTGTTCACCAGCAGATATAGCAGAAGAGAAGTAACTTGAACCACCAGCAGATATGAAAGGAAATTCAGACTGCATATTTGAAGTAGCTAGAACCTTTTGATCATATGACCCCATCCTCCATCATAATGTCTTCACATGATCATTTGCCATTCTATATATTTTTGGACCTAGTTGATTCTCCGGTTTAGATTACGGCATACATATTCTATTTTATACCAAATAGCACAATATGTACAAATAGCATGATAAGGTGATATGGTGAGATAGACTTTTATTAGCAAAGAACCATTGGCATTAAGATGATTTTGGCACTCACCAATACTCAAAATAGTTGATATGCATTCCTAATTCTAGCTTGACAGAATGAAACCATACCAAATTAAGATGACGTTAACCTTACCTAATGGACTTAAATGCAACATGAACCTCTAAAAGAGAAAAAATAAGACACTTCCTGCAGCAGAATGTAACAATATAGGTATTCCTTACTATATCTTATACACCTTGTGATGATTAATCATTGCTAACATGTCATCACACTATCGTAACCAAGCATAATGAAAGTATGAAAAGAAAATAATAGTGAAAGATGCACGGGCAAATGGCAATTGTCGTTTGCTCATCAGGTAGAAGCAGCAAGGTCAGGCACATATGTGGACGTGCATGAATATCTTGCGGCGACAGCAAGCATAGCTCTGGCTCCAAAGCCAGGGCACCATGGGACTGTTGCACCTCATGTGCGCGGATGGCGCGGCTCTAGTGGGTGGGGCTCCTTGGGTACGAAGATACGCAAGCGTATAGGGAGGTGGTTGTAACATGTATTTAAGGACGAATGTGGAGGAGGCAAGTGAAGAGACATGGATAACAAACAGGAGGGGAATTAACTTGGCAAATCACTGCAGAAATATAACTCGGTAAAGCAAGTAAAAATAATTGCAGCTATAGGTGAAAATTATTCTAAATATTACAAAAGAGAGAAACATCATTACCTTCTCAAGAATTCCAAATTTGATTAATAGCAGACATGTTACCACACATCGTCAGGAAACCTAGCAAGTTTGAATCAACAATTTTAAAATATCAATTACTAAATTCATGGTGAAAAAATGGGAGTACATTAATGTCAGGGAGATGCCATGGTCCAAGTGCCACCCTTGTGTAACATGAGCAAGGAACGAAAAATTATTTGCAGATTAGAAAGTCACCAGAGAGAAAAAACCGGTTGTAGGATCAGGCAAGCACGCTATTGATGCCATGCTTCAAGGAGAGAAGGTAGCAACTGCAAGCGGTGTGTCGTGTCACCGACAGATGTAGTGATGTTAGCTCTGACACCAAGACCGGTGGTAAGAATACAAATTAACTCTAAATTTGTAGTCAAGGAAACAACTACCAGTAACGACATACTACTGAATGAAACTGCTGCAGAAATGAAACTCCACACAGCCTGCAAAGTTCTACTGATGGTATATGTGAGAGTTTTCAACCTTCTAAAACAAAATTCAGATTTTTGAACTTGTACATACTACTGCTGAAATAAAACTATACGATAATTCAAAAGCCCATACCATGGGAGTATACGGAAGGGGGGGTAGATATGATTATAATCTTCTGTGGTGACCTGATGAAAAAGAGATGTTTAATTATCAAGTTTGTCAATCATGAAAAAACAACATTCAGATAAATAAAGGTCACCATAAAGATATCATGTACTATTAAGCAGACCAATGTTGTAGAAAAGATATCCATGAACAACACAATATATTACCCGGCAAAAAAACACACATTATACTGTATTCTATTGAAATCTCTAACAACAATGGCGATCTCCAAATAAGTATCCCAAACACATGGTACACACGATATTTATATACCTATTAGCCACACGGCCGACTTGTAAAATATCACACATCCATGTGAAGCAACCCCGTAATGTACAACTGTGCATGCAACTTACTTAAATCCAAGGACAACGTGAATACCAGGCTATCAATCAAGGAGAACAGAGCCACAGAGATCATTCACCAAGGGGAGATCATGGTAGGAGAACACTGACCTGTGGGAGCAAAGGCGACTAAAATGGTGATCTGAATTCACAGCCCGATGTTCATCCATGGCACCACGGAAATTGATCCGGACCACTGAATCGGATGGGCACCTGAGGAGGACCATGGCACCACACGTAGAAGGGGAACATAGCCTAAGCGTTCCTGGAGAATCGTAGAGGGGAGCTGAGCTGGCGGACCTGCCGCGTGAGATGGGATCCTGGCCGCCGCGCGGACTGTAGATAAGCTTGGCAGAATCGCGAAGGGGATCTAGGCGAGCGGTCATGCGAGAGGGGCGGGAGGTGGGGGATCCTGGCCGCGGCGTTGGAGTATTTACGAAAAGGAAGGCGATGGATTTGGCTGAATCGAGGGAGAGAGATGGCCGCGGTTCTGTATGTTGTTTTTCTTTGGGCTTCTGTATGGTGTTTTTGTATGCTCAGGAGCCGGTGGTGGGCCTCTACAGCTTGTAACTGAAGGGTGACATGTCCATTATGTATGTTGGTCAATCCGTGGTGGGTCCTCTTTGTAAGCTAGTGATGAAACGCTTACATGGCTGGTTGATGATGTGGATAGACTGCATGTCAAGAGAAATACAATAGTGGGGATGAGCTATTTAGGTATTATAGATATGTATGACTTATTAGTGCAGAGAAAATAAGCTTTGTACAAACTTGTTGTGGAGGTAATAAAAGCGACGGATTGCATAATAAAGGTCCACATACAAGGGGCAATATAAAGTGACGTTCTTTTGCATTAAGATTTTGTGCATGAACCCTAAACGCACATGACAACCTCTGCTTCCCTCTGCGAAGGGCCTATCTTTTACTTTATGTTTTTACTTTATGCTTGAGTCAAGGTGGTCCTCACCTTTTCCTTTTTCATTTTATCCTTTGGCAAGCTCCTCGTTTTTCAAAGATCATGATATATTTATATATCCAATTGGATGTAAGTTAGCATGGGCTATTATAGTTGACATCACCTAAAGGTGAATATGTTGGGAGGCAACACATTAAGCCCCTATCTTTCTCAGTGTCCGGCTGAAACTCCATAACCACAAGTACTGCGTGAGTGTTAGCAATTGTAGAGGGCTACAAGATAGTTGGGTATGTGAACTTGCTGAAAAGCTCTATTGTTGATTCTTTCTGATGTTACGATAAATTGCAATTGCTTCAATGACTGAGATTTTAGTTTATTAGTTCCCATGAAGTTTTTGAACCATACTTGACATTGTGAATTGGTTGTTACTTGAGCATAAGAAACCATATGATAAAATCTATATATGTTGTTGTTATAAGAATGATCATGATGCCCTCATGTCCGTATTTTATTTTTATCGACGCCTCTATCTCTAAACATGTGGATATATTTTTCGATTTCGGCTTCCGCTTGAGGACAAGCGAGGTCTAAGCTTGGGGGAGTTGATACGTCCATTTTGTATCATGCTTTTATATCGATATTTATTGCATTATGGGCTGTTATTACACATTATATCTCAATACTTATGGCTATTCTCTCTTATTTTACAAGGTTTACCATGAAGAGGGGGAATGCCGGCAGCTGGAATTCTGGCTGGAAAAGGAGCAAAGGTTGGAAACCTATTCTGCACAGCTCCAAAAGTCCTGAAACTCCATGAAACAACCTTTTAGAATTAATAAGAATTTCTGAGCGAAAGAAATACACCAGGGGGCCCACACCCTATCCAGGAGACAGGGGGCGCCCCCCTATAGGGAACATCCCCTATCTTCTGGGCCCCCTGGTGGGCCTCCGGCGTCCATCTTCTGCTATATCATCACTTTTACCCTGGAAAAAAACTGGGGGCAAGCTTACGGGACGAAACTCCGCCGCCACGAGGCGGAACCTTGGCGGAATCAATCTAGGGCTCCGGCGGAGCTGTTCTGCCGGGGACACTTCCCTCCGGGAGGGCGAAATCATCACCAACGTCATCACCAACGATCCTCTCATCGGGAGGGGGTCAATCTCCATCAACATCTTCACCAGCACCATCCCCTCTCAAAACCCTAGTTCATCTCTTGTATCCAATCTTGTATCAAAACCACAAATTGGTACATGTGGGTTGCTAGTAGTGTTGATTACTCCTTGTAGTTGATGCTAATTGGTTTACTTGGTGGAAGATCATATGTTCAGATTCTTTATGCATATTATTACTCCTCTGATTATGAACATGAATATGCTTTGTGAGTAGTTATGTTTGTTCCTGAGAACATGGGTGAAGTCTTGCTATTAGTAGTCATGTGAATTTGGTATTCGTTCGATATTTTGATGAGATGTATGTTGTCTTTTCCTCTAGTGGTGTTATGTGAACATCGACTACATGACACTTCACCATTATTTGGGCATAGAGGAAGGCATGGGGAAGTAATAAGTAGATGATGGGTTGCTAGAGTGACAGAAGCTTAAACCCTAGTTTATGCGTTGCTTCGTTAGGGGCTGATATGGATCCATATGTTTAATGTTGTGGTTAGGTTTACCTTAATACTTCTTTTGTAGTTGCGGATGCTTGCAATAGGGGTTAATCATAAGTGGATGCTTGTCCAAGTTAGGGAAGTACCAAAGTACCGGTCCACCCACATATCAAATTATCAAAGTACCGAACGTGAATCATATGAATGTCATGAAAACTAGCTTGACGATAATTCCCAATGTGTCCTCGGGAGCTCCTTTCTCATTATTAGAAATTGTCCAGGCTTATCATTTGTTACATAAAGGATTGGGCCACCTTGCTGCACTTTATTTACTTTATTTACTTTTTACTCGTTACCATTTATCTTATCACAAAACTATCTATCTCCTACAATTCCAGTGCTTGCAGAGAAAACCTTACTAAAAACTGATTATCATTTCCTTCTGCTCCTCGTTGGGTTCGACGCTCTTACTTATCGAAAGGACTATGATTGATCCCCTACCCTTGTGGGTCATCACGGAGCACAGGCACTGGCTCGAGATGAGGCCAACTACCAGATCATGCATCCGGCGCCGCCTGGCGTGTGTGCGTCCCTCGAGTGGCAGCGCCAACACCTGGACCGGGTCACCCAAGAGGTCGCGGCAGCAGGACGCTAAGACTGCACCGCCCACACGCGAGGTGCACCCACGAGCACCACCGGTTGCCAGGCCTTCACTCACGAGCTGCGCCGGGTGGGTTGGCCGGTCAAGTTCAAGCCGGAGTTGCCCCCGCACAACAATGGCATCCCCGACCCCACGGAGTTCCTCCAGCTCTACGCGGTGAGCATCAAGGTGGTGAACAGCAACGACAAGGTCATGGCAAACTGGTTTCCAATGGCCCTCAAGGATGGCACGTGCTCTTGGCTCATAAACCTTCCCGAGGGATCTATCTCTTCGTGGTATGAGCTCCACGATCAGTTCATCGCCAACTTCCAGGGCACTCGCAACTATGCCCTCAGCGTCAACGACCTGCGGCGTGTGAAGCAACGCCCGGGTGAGACCCTCCGCAAGTACATTCAACGCTTCCCTAGGTGTGCCACAAGATCCCGAAGGCCTCGGCCGAAGCCATCATCTTGCGTTCACTAATGGCATCATGGACATCAGGATGTGCGAAAAGCTCACCATCAACGATGACCTGAGCTCTACGCTAGAACTATTCAACTTGGCTGACAAGTGCTCCAAGGCGGAGGAGGGCCGCCTCTTCCTCCTCAGCAACCCTAACTCCGAGCAAGATGACAAGAAGGCCAAGACGAAGGAAGTGAAGTGCAAGGGTCCCGTCATGCTAGTGGTGGAGCCTGAGCAGAAGCACGACCGCGGCCGCAACGAGCCTACAGGGATATCCGCCTGTTCTGCGTCTACCACAACATGCGCACCCACAACACCGACAACTGCCAAGAGCTCAAGCCGCTCCGCGATGAGCGCTTAGGCCGTCGCCTCGACCTCAACGACCGTGGCTTTGGCCGTGGAGGCGGCCGTGGTGGAGGCCGATGGGACAACCGCAACCCCCACTAGGGCTGGTGCGACCAGCCTTGGGAGGGTGGCTGGCGCGATCGTGATGGCACCTGGCGCGATCAGTCTCGTGTGGCACGCCCTCAGGACAATGCATGCCTTCCTCCAATGCGGCGACCACCCAGGAGGAATGACGACAAACACCAGAACGAGGGGGATGGGGGCTAACAGGAATGATGTGCGGTAGCCTGCATCCTCGATGGAGCCCAGGCTCCCGCGTCCAACCGCCTCTTCAGGCAGTCCTCTCACGAGGTGAACGCTGCCCTCCTGAGGCTTGAGGCTGCATGGCCCCTCAAGTGCTTGCAGTACGCCATCACCTTCGACTCCAAGGACCACCTCAGGTGTTCGGCCACCGCTGGCACGCTTCCCATGCTATGCACTCCAACCATCAGCAACGTTTCCGTCACCAAGACCCTCATCGACGGGGGTGTAGGACTCAATGTGATCTCCGTCGCATCCTTTGAAATGCTCCAGGTTCCCTATGACTAGTTGATGCCCACCAGGCCCTTTTCTGGGGTGACGGATGTATCGACCACTCCCCTGGGGCAGGTGCGCCTCCCGGTCACCTTCGACACCTGCGATAACTACCACACCGAACTGATCAACTTTGATGTAGCCCACATCAGCCTCCCGTACAACACCATCCTGGGATACCCTGCGCTCGCCACGTTCATGGCAACGACCCACCATGGCTACAACATCCTCAAGATGCTAAGGTACATCAGGGTCATCACTTTGCCTATGATGAAAAAGATGCGGTCTGTTCCCTTGAGCATGCCTACCAGGCCGCCATGGCCAAGAATTCTGACGGCAAGAACGTCACTATGCCTCCCGAGGCCACCCCTAAAAAAAAGAAGCAGCTCCTCCCCAAGGGTCATTCCGAGGCGAAGAAGGCACCGACCCGTGACGCCTCCGGCGCCGCGCTTGCCATCGGGGTCTGCCTACTTCCTGCATAGGAAGGCATGCCTAGCGCCTCCCTTTGGCAGGCTCGGGGGCATCCATCTGGAGAGCATCTGACCTGGCTAGCATGATGTGAGAGGTGCTAGGGAACCACTTGGAGGCATGCTTCGACGCGCGCCCCCGTGAGCAAGGAGCACGACGCCAGGCAACAGGGCCACAAGAGTTCATCACCCAGGAGATCTGCAAGCCCATTGAATCAGCTGCCGCTCCTGACGCGGGCAGCGAGCTGCGCGTGTGCATCAACATCCCGGGCCTCAACAGAGCCAGTTCCGAGGACATCTTCTGGCCATCGCGCGTCGGTTGGAGCAGGGGCATCGCCACCAACTATGTATGCATGCCCTTTGGTCTGCTAAACATGGGCGCCACCTACCAGCGCTTCACGTGACTTGCGTTGGCGTCTCGCAAGGCTTCGGCCCTACGTGAGCTTCTAGGGCCTCAGGAGCCGCTCGGCCCCTGAGGGGCGACCCTTCGCGACATGCTTCACCAACCACTCCAACGCTCCCACAGCGGCATGATTGCCAGGTGACTTTTTGGTTTATTCGATTGAGGGTGTCCCGTGGGCCGCATCACCCTCAGGCTGATTAGGGTCAGCCCCTGCAGCCGCCTTGCTTTTTGGATGTGTACTAAACCCAGTTGTGCTTTCATGAGTTTGCTCTTCTTGCTTAAACTTTGTGCTTGGCTCCGCATCATGTCTGGAGGCGCCACCCCTTGGGGCTCCGCTCGCGGATCTCCTCCTAACTGTCCCGTGAGCAAGGGCTATTGGCACGGTGTCTGTGCTCGGGTTCGTCCCTGCAGCGCTGATAAACCTATGCAATCGAGCTCTGATTCGCGGGCCGGCCCCGTGCACGTCACCTCATCAGGTCCTTAGTGCGTTGCTCCTCATGGAACAATCACGAGTAGGCCGGTTGGCGCGCATCACCCCCTATACCTTGTAACCTTATGGCATGCAGAGGCTTCAGGAGCCAGGCATTCGGACGTCGTGTGAGTAGCACCTCGCATCGCTCCAAAAGGCCCAGCCTGGAGCAGGTGACGGCCCGGCCTGTGTCGCCGACCATGAAAAGCTAAGTACAACCACCTCATGTGGCGCCTTGTTCCCGGTTGAGATTCCCCCTCCCTATGATCATGGTGAATCATGTCTCCTCTTTTTCATGTAAGTCGCTTGCATGTTAAAAGGGGGGCTCCTGAGCATCGCGCCTTGGGGCCTCTTACTGGCTCTCGAGCCCCTCACCCCCTGGCCTTGTCCTCTTGGGGCCTCTAAATTTCGTAGGCAACCCCATGATAAAGAATTGCCTAGTAAGGATGAAATTATTGGTCTTGCTTCTATTGTCGTGCCTCGTACTGATCCTTTAGAACAATATTTGCTAGACCATGAAAATGATATGTTTATGAATGAAAGAAGGGAAATAGATGAAATATTCTTTAATCAAGGGCCTATTTTGAAACACAATTTTCCTGTAGAAATCCTTGGGGATCCTCCTCCACCCAAGGGTGATCTCGTGTTTGATCTTAAACAATTACCTAATACTTTGAAATATGCTTATCTTGATGAAAAGAAGATATATCCTATTATTATTAGTGCTAACCTTTCAGAGCATGAAGAAATTAAATTATTGAAAACTCTGAAGAAGCACTATGCCGCTATTGGATGTACCCTTGATGATCTTAAGGGAATTAGTCCCACACTATGCAAGCACAAAATTAATTTGGAGCCTGATGCTAAACCAGTTGTTGATCACCAACGACGGTTAAATCCCAAGATGAAGGAAGTGGTAAGAAATGAAATATTAAAGCTTCTGGAGGCAGGTACCTATTGCTGATAATAGATGGGTAAGTCCTGTTCATTGTGTCCCTAAGAAGGAAGGTATTACTGTTGTTCCTAATGATAAGAATGAATTCATTCCACAAAGAATGGTTACAGGTTATAGAATGGTAATTGATTTTCGCAAATTAAACAAAGCTACTAAAAAGATCATTACCCTCTACCTTTTATTGATCAAATGCTAGAACGACTATCCAAACATACACATTTTTGCTTTCTAGATGGTTATTCTGGTTTCTCTCAAATACTTGTGTCAAAAGATGATCAGGAAAAGACCACTTTTACTTGCCCTTTCGGTACTTTTTCTTATAAATGTACGCCTTTTGGTTTATGCAATGCACCTGGTACCTTTCAAAGATGTATGACTGCTATATTCTGTGACTTTTGTGAAAAGATTGTTGAGGTTTTCATGGATGATTTCTCCATTTACGGAACTTCTTTTCATGATTGCTTAAGCAACCTTGATCGAGTTTTGCATAGATGTGAAGAAACTAATCTTGTCTTGAATTGGGAGAAGTGCCACTTTATGGTTAATGAAGGTATTGTCTAGGGGCATAAAATTTCTGAAAGGGGTATTGAAGTTGATAAAGCTAAAGTAGATGCTATTGAAAATATGACGTGTCCTAAAGATATCAAAGGTATAAGAAGTTTCCTTGGTCATGCTGGTTTCTATAGGAGGTTTATTAAAGACTTCTCTAAAATTTCTAGGACTCTCACTAATCTCTTGCAAAAAGATGTTCCTTTTATTTTCAATGATGATTGTGTAGAAGCATTTGAAATACTTAAGAAAGCCTTGATTTCTGCTCCTATTGTTTAGCCACCTGATTGGAATTTATCCTTTGAAATTATGTGTGATGCTAGTGATTATGCTGTTGGTGATGTTCTAGGACAAAGAGTTGATAAGAAATTGAATGTTATTTATTATGCTAGTAGAAATCTAGACAGTGCCCAGAGAAATTATGCTACTACTGGAAAAAAAAATTAGTGGTTGTGTTTGCTTGTGATAAGTTCAGTTCTTATATTGTTGATTCCAAAGTAACTGTTCACACTGATCATGCCGCTATTAAATACCTTATGGAAAATAAAGATGCCAAACCAAGACTTATTAGATGGGTTCTCTTGTTACAAGAATTTGATTTGCATATTATTGATAGAAAGGGAGCTGAGAACCCCATTGCGGACAACTTGTCTAGGTTAGAAAATGTTCTTGATGACCCACTGCCTATTGATGATAGCTTTCCTAATGAACAATTAGCTGTCATAAATTCTTCTCGTAATACTCCATGGTATGCTGGTTATGCTAATTACATTGTTGCTAAATTTATACCACCTAGTTTCACATACCAGCAAAAGAAAAAGGTTTTCTATGATTTAAGACATTACTTTTGGGATGACCCACACCTTTATAAAGAAGGAGTAGATGGTGTTATTATATGTTGTGTACCTGAGCATGAATACGAACAGATCCTACACAAGTGCCACTCTGAGGCTTACGGAGGACACCATGCTGGAGATAGAACTGCACACAAGGTATTGCAATCTAGTTTTTATTGGCCTACTCTCTTCAAGGATGCTCGTAAGTTTGCCTTGTCTTGTGATGAATGCCAGAGAATTGGTAATATTAGTAGACGTCAGGAAATGTCTATGAATTATTCACTTGTTACTGAACCATTTGATGTGATGTTTGGGGCTTTGATTATATGGGACCTTTCCTTCCTCTAATGGGTATACACATATTTTAGTTGTTGTTGATTACGTTACTAAGTGGGTAGAAGCTATTCCAACTAGTAGTGCTGATCATAACACTTCTATTAAGATGCTTAAAGAAGTTATTTTTCCGAGGTTTGGGGTCCCTAGATATTTAATGATTGATGGTGGTTCACATTTTATTCATGGTGTTTTTCATAAAATGCTTGCTAATTATGATGTTAACCATAGAATTGCATCTCCATATCACCCTCAGTCTAGTGGTCAAGTACAGTTGAGCAATAGAGAGATTAGATTGATTTTGCAAAAGACTGTTAGTAGATCTAGAAAGAATTAGTCTAAGAAACTTGATGATGCATTATGGGCTTATAGAACTGCTTATAAAAATCCTATGGGTATGTCTCCGTATAAAATGGTTTATGGAAAGGCTTGTCACTTACCTCTCGAACCAGAACATAAGGCATATTGGGCTATTAAAGAGCTCAATTATGATTTCAAACTTGCCAGTGAGAAGAGGTTATTTGAGATTTGCTCACTTGATGAATGGAGAACCCAAGCCTATGAGAATGCCAAATTGTTTAAATAAAAGGTTAAAAGATGGCATGACAAGAGGATACAAAAGCGTGAGTTTAATGTAGGTGATCATGTTTTGCTATACAACTCTCGTTTTTAAGATTTTTTGCAGGAAAGCTTCTCTCTAAATGGGAAGGTCCTTACATTATCGAGGATGTCTATCATTCCGGTGCTATAAAAAACAACAACACCGAAGGCACAAATCCAAAGGTAGTGAACGATCAAAGAATCCAATAAAGTAAACTATATATTACATGCATGATTAACTAGCATAAACGATCATTTGATCATCATCTACTACTTGCGACGCTTGCTCTGCTTGTGGCTCAATCCGGGCTCATCGATTTGGGTAACGAGGCACTTCCTCATGTCAACGATCCGCCTGTGCATCTCGTAGCGTGTGTACACGCTCTTGGCCGCGAACCTGAGGTGAGGTTCATCCAGTCGCCATATCCAGGCCCTGTGCGAGGATATGGGACTTGTTCTCTGGGCATCCTGATTCATCTTTTCATAGTAGGGGTCGATGATGGCCGAGGAGAGTTCGACCAGGGAGTCCTTCTTTGTGCTTCCCCAGACCCTGTAGTGGTCATAGATTTCGACAAGGTTCTTGCAGGCCAAGCCCGTAACACTAAGCGCTTTTACATCATCGGTGGTTTCCACAATGGCGAACTTGTAGTTGGTGTTGTTAACAAACCTATTGAAACGGTCGCAAGGATCTATGGCCATGCAGTAGTGGTAGATGAGGACATCATTGCACATGCACAACTGGGTGATGGCAACCTTCTGATCTATGCCGGGATGACCAGCGGTGTACTAGAGGTCGATGCCGGCCACCTTGTACTTGTCTCCAGCAAGCAACTGCTAAAAGGTGTTGATGTAGTCGTCCACCATGGCTGGGTCGATGGTGTACACCACCGAGAGATCCGTACTTTATGCTCACCAAACTCCATTGGAGCGCCGCTAGTCATCCCCTCTCTATGCGTCATCGTGGGTGTGCTTGTTGTGTTGTGGGGCGCGATCGAAAGGTTGAAGAGACTAAGGTTATAATGGCCGCGAGAATTAAAGGGGAAGCCGGACGGCCTGGAATATCGATCGGCATGCCCTGATGGCAGTTCTAATTCGCAACGCGTAACTCCATCGTGCCACACGTAACTGCATCGCGCGGCAACGCGCGCATCGCAACCGCATGCATATGGGGCCCCGACGTGATCGTGCGCAGGTCCACTGGTAGAGCGTGCACGGAGGGACGCGAGTAGAGCGCTCCGCGGTCGCCTCAAAGGCGAGCAACCATATATAGCATATATCAGTTGAACACGCAAGTAAAAGCTGCCCACACCCGAGCGCGCTGACGGATGCGAACAGAGTGCATCGCGGCGCCTAACCGCGAGCACCGTGCACTGCGGTGCCTAACGGGGAGCAGAGCTTGCCGAGGGACACGAGCAGAGGCCGCGTCGTGTGTGTTGTGGGCAAACGCCTGCTGGTATATAACCTCAAATTTAACCAACAAAATGATCCTGCATGTTACAAAAATTATATAACGTGAAACTATGTTCAAATATGAATCCGACGATATAATCTTTGGCTACATGCATTCGTATTTTATTAATTAAATCCTACTTATAACCCAGGACGGGCGTATAGTAGTTAATTAAACTGCAAATGTTTTTTTATTAAACGTATGTGTACGTGTCCTTTTGTCCTTCTCTCGCACGTCTTGTCACCCTGCTGCCGAAGACGGTTCGAGCGCAAGCTTGAGCAGCACGCGGCGGTGTTCTTTTGGCCAAACGGTGCTGAGCCTGTTCACGCGCAACCACGCAGGTTCCCGCGGAAGCTTCCCGCCTGACTTGGTGAAATCCCCCAAAATCCCAATGCTTATCAGCCTACTATATAAACCCTCACGGTCGGCAAGTCATGCGTCGCATTTTCCCCTCCCGCCATGTAGCTTATCTCGTCTGCTTCTCCCAAAATCGGCAATGGCACTGGATCGTTGTCGTCACTTAGCCACTCTGCCATCATCAGAGAACAGCTCCAACTGGGACGATACACCACAGGCAGCAGTGCAGTCCCTGGCATAGTGTAGTGCGCACGGCGTCCTAGTTGGGTGTGCACGGAACACGCACCACACGCTCGGTCACCGATGCCCGTCGGCAGCTATTGCCGCCACAGCTCCATCGAAAGCCAGGGCCATCGCTCGCTCCGCTGTGGTGGCCCGAAGGCGGGAGGTGTTCGTCATGGCCGCCACCCCACTGCCGGCCACCGTGGCCATCACCCGCTCCGCCACCGCGGCCCGAAGGCGGGAGGTGGTGGTCGTGGCCGCCACCCCATCGTCGTCCTTCGTGGCCGCTAGCCCACTGTTAACCGCCGGGATCATCACTCGCTCCGCCACCACCTCCCGCAGGAGGGAGGCGGAGGTGGAGGCCCGCATGTGCGGCAGCGACCTTGCGTGCTACATCGAGTTCCTGCGAGAGGAGGAGGAGCGCCTCGTCGAGCACGCAAAGAGAATTACCGACGTCGTGGCCGCAACACATGCCGACGCAAAGGCGAGGAATCAGGAGATCTATGAGCAGTCCGGCCGCTTTGAGAGGGGCGGTCTGAAGCGGTAGAGGGCGTTCGAGGTGAGCGTCGCTGAAGGTGCAGCAGTGGCAGGCACCGTATTGTAGTTTCCAGCTCGTCGGTAGGCTCCTGCTCCTCTTCCTCTTACTGAGCGTGCTCAGCAGAGGAGAGGCTGCCGGAAGTAGTACAAAGCCCCTCCATAGTAGTATTTAGGGGCTATTTATTTCAGTCCATCTAACTTTAGATGTGGTGGAACTGTACAACGTACTTAAAACTAGCTAGTATATATAGTTGAACTAGCTATTTCAGTACGTGGTTGGCAACAATTGGGGAAAAGTTTGGTCGGTTCAGCTGTAAAGTTGAACTGTTTGTATAAATTAAGCACGACTGCTTAATCTATGAATGAAATCTATGCTTAATTACTGAATTTTAGTTGCAAAAATTATATAGTGCTAGTGATTTTTAGTTGCATATTTTGACAAATCGCAGTGTTACAAGGATTGACAAATGGCAATGTTACTAGATCAACAAATGTCAATCTTTCAAGTTTGACAAATGGAAATATACCCAATATGACAGATGCAAATCTTACCAAATTGTCTGTACGTGGTTGCACACAGGTCATCCAAAAAAACCTTTTGTGTTGAAGGGAGGTAGAATCCTGCTTGCCAATTTTTTTCTTGGCTTAGCGTCGAAGTCTCGCTTTGCATACCTTATTCAATCTGAACCGTTTGCATTGAAGAGATATCCTGCGCAGCAAATTTTCCCTTGGCTTACTACAGAAGACCATAGCTCTCACTTTGCATACAGGTGTTCTATTTAAAACATTTGCGATGAAGAGATGCACAAATCCTGCTTGACACATTTTCCGTTGGCTTACTGGGGAAGTTGTCAGTGTACATACGGGTGTTCTATCTAAAATGTTTGCGAGGTTAGAGTGGTAGCTAGTTGTTTCAAAATGCATTTGTTGACTGTTATTCGAGTGCGCTTTTCTCAAAATGGACACGAAAATTACCACAACATGTCAGGTGCCATTCCATGATAGCATGCCAAGTTTCATGAATTTTAGACGAGTTTTGGATTTACTAGAATTTAAGAACAAAGTATCTCAACGTTTTGCCGGCAGTCAGTAGTGCTGGTGTTTGAAATTCATTCTCATTTCTTGCATGGGACCAAAGCATGCACCCAAGGACACATATTTGATTTTTCAACCAATTTATATGCACTGGAGCATGTGCATGTAGTTCAAATTTGAATTATGCACATAAAATGCCTAGAAAACCTAGTTAATATATAAAAATGTCCAAACGAACCCCAAAAAATTCCAAAATTGAACACAACACTCCTGTTGTTCTATGTTGACAATAGAATTTTTTTTGAAAGCCATAACAGGCAACGGGTATCGTTTCATCCCTAAAGGTGGCACGTTCCCTATCGAAACCATCAAGCTTGTTGTGAGAAGCTCTAGTTTGTGAGAAGCTTATACCCAAACCTGCCCCAAATGGGACAAAAAATTTACCACAACATGTCGGTGCCATTCCATGATAGCATGCCAGGTTTCATGAATTTCAAATGAGTTTTGGATACTAGAATTTAAAAACCGGGTATCTCAATGTTTGCGGCCGAGTGACAGTGGCAGGGTGTTTGACATTCATTCCCATTTCTTGCATGGGACCTAAGCATGCAACCAAGGACACATATTTGAATTTTCAACCAATTTATATGCATAGAGCATGTGCATGTAGTTCAAATTTGAGTTATGCACACTATGCATTGAAAACTCAATTAATGCATAAGAAATGTGCTAACGAACCCCAAAAATTCTAAAATTTAACACAACACTCATGTTGTTCTATGTTGACACTAGAGAAAAAAATTGAAATCAAGAAGAGGCACGACTATCGTTTCGTCCAGAAAGGTGAAACGTTCCCTACCAAAACCATCAGGCTTGTTGTGAGAAGCTCTGGTTTGTGAGAAGCTTGTACCCAAACCTGCCCCAAATGGGATAAAAAATTTACGATGACATGTTGATGCCACTCCATGATAGCATGCCATGTTTCATGAATTACAGATGAGTTTTGGATTTATTAGAAATTAAAAACCAGGTATCTCAATGTTTGTGGCCGAGTGACGGTGGCAAGGTGTTTGACATTCATTCCCATTTCTTGCATGGGACCTAAGTGTCACGCCCAATATGCGACCCTATCCTAAAGGAACTCGAAGGTCCCACCAAGGATAGAAGCGCATATCGGAGACGCTTTTGCAAGGTGGATATCATTACATCAACATTACATAATAGTTGGGGATACATACAAGAGGCATAGAATGCCACACGAATACAACAACATCATACAAGAGATCAACATCCGACTACGGATGGAGCACAAACAGAAACTCAAACAACATCCACCCTGCTAGCCCAGGCTGCTGACCTGGAACCTATCCCCTGATCGAAGAAGAAGCAGAAGAAGAACTCTAAAACAAGCAAGCATTGCTCTCGCGTCATGATCATCGCATAACCTGCACCTGCAACTTTTGTTGTAGTAATCTGTGAGCCATGAGGACTCAGCAATCTCATTACCATGGGTATCAAGACTAGCAAATCTTAATGGGTAAGGAAGGGGTAAAGTGGTGAGGTTGCAGCAGCGACTAAGCAAGTATGGTGGCTAACATATGCAAATAAGAGCGACAAGAGAAGCAAACGGAACGGTCATGAAGCTAGCCATGATCAAGAAGTGATCCTGAACTCCTACTTATGTCAAACATAACCCAAAACCGTGTTCAATTACCGGACTCCACCGGAAAGAGACCATCATGGCTACACACACGGTTGATGTGTTTTAATTAAGTCAAGTGTCAAGTTTTCTACAACCGGACATTAACAAATTCCCATTTGCCACATAACCGTAGGCACGGCTCTCGAAAGTTTATACCCTGCAGGGATGTCCCAACTTAGCCCATCACAAGCTCTCACGGTCAATGAAGGATATTCCTTCTCCCAGGAAGACCTGATCAGTCTCGGAATCCCGGTTTACAAGACATTTCGACAATGGTAAAACAAGACCAGCAAAGCCGCCCAATGTGCCGACAAATCCTGATAGGAGCTGCACATATCTCGTTCTCAGGGCACACCGGATGGGCAAGACGTCGGGTTGGCATAGACCCTGGTTGCCTAGGGGGCGCCGGACATCGCCCAGGTTTGGACCAGCACTCAGAGGAGCACTGGCCCGGGGGGGGGGGGTAAATAAAGATGACCCTCGGGCTCCGAAAACCCAAGGGAAAAAGGCTTAGGTGAGGCAAATGGTAAAACCAAGGTTGGGCCTTGCTGGAGGAGTTTTATTCAAAGCGAACTGTCAAGGGGGTCCCATAAATCACCCAACCGCGTAAGGAATGCAAAATCAAGGAACATAACACTAGTATGACGGAAACTAGGGCGGCAAGAGTGGAACAAACACCAGGCATAAGTCCGAGTCTTCCACCCTTTACCAAGTATATAGATGCATTAATTAAATAAGAGATATTCTGATATCCCAACATAATTCTGTCCACCATGGAGCAATCTTCAACTTCACCTGCAACTAACAACGCTATAAGAGGGGCTGAGCAAAGCGGTAACATAGCCAAGCAACGGTTTTCTAGGAAGGGTGAAAAGGTTAGAGGCTGACATGGTAGTTTGGGAGGCTTGAAGAGCAAATGATAGGTAGCGCAACATAGCGATAGAACGAAGCAACTAGCATAGCAATGATATTAGTGAGATCCAGGGTAGTAGTCATCTTGCCTAAAATCCCGCTAGGAAGAAGAACAAGTCCATGAAGAAGATGAAGCCACGAAGACGAACCGAGCGTAGACGAATGAATCCTCACGATCGCAATGAAACAGGAACTAACAAGAAGGAGCACAACCGGAAAGAAGCAAACAACAAGGTAAATTCATAAGCATAAACATGGCATGATGCACAGTCAAGTATGATGCATGTCCGGTTTTGATGATTCATGGCATGGCTAAGTGCAACAAACAAAACTACAAGTTAAGTGGAGCTCAATATGCAACGAGTTGCATATTGACGAAACACCACATTCGAGTTATTTAGTCCGCTCTCGTTTAGGTACACAACAATATTAAATGTGGTTAAACATGGCAAGAGGTGAAGCATAATAAAACTACATATCTAGGCAAGTTCAAATGAGGCCGGAACAACAAACAACAATTCCGGAAAATTCCCATGTGCATATCTTAGATTTGGTACTGTTCTGCCCTAAACCATATGTTATAGTTGTTAAGCAGTAAAACAAAGTGCACCAAGTTAATCTATGCATTTTTCCACTCCATTTACATATAAAGTTTGTTTAATTCGGGGATATGGTTAATTAGTTATGAAATAAATCATTTTAACATGGCATTTATGCAAAAATAAAAATACAGCAAGTTTAAACATTTTAAACATAGATGAAAGTGGCAAATTATTAACCTACATGAAATTCTAAGCATTTTTCATGTTTAAATCATTTTAATTCGATGCATGGTTAATGAGTTATTATATGCATGATGTGCAAGGACTTTTCTATCAAACAATCGTTCTCTGGATAAATGCGAAAATCGCAGCAGCAGGAAAAATGACACTACGGGCCGAATCTGACTGGCCTGATAGCAGCATGGGCGCTGGAGGCTCACCATGGAGCATGGCCCAGAATTGCGGTGAGGTGAGGCCGGAAGGGGTGCGTTGGGCCTGGCGCGACCCACGCACTGGCGCTGGTCAACGCGCGCAGTTGGACGAAGTGGGCGAGGAGGCAGAGGCTTGTGTTCGTCCTCGTCTCCGTGAAGCAGTACGACGGTGGCGGACTTGTCGCAGGCTCCTGGCGACAGGGTCGGCGTGAAGCGGCCGGAACGGCCAGATCCGGTGCGCCTCAGCAGGGAACCGACGGATCTGGACGGCAGCGCGCACGGGACGGCAGCGACGGAGCTTGGCGTCCAAGGCATGGTTCCTGCTCCTGGGCAGAGAAGAGAGAGAGGGGGCACAGAGCGAGTGAGAGAGACGCACGGGAAGGAAGGGAGAGACGGGGAGAAGAAGGCGACGGTCTTGGGGTCGCCGATGTGTGGCTCCGGCGAGGGGAAGGAGGTCCAGCGAGGCACCAAGGAGATGAGGAGGCTGGTGCCTCACGGGCTGCGCGGGGACAAGCCGTCGGGGCCCTCTCCTTCTCCGGATCGAGCGAGGGGGAGGGTTTCGGGCGCTGGATCGAAGCAAGGTGGAGACTGCCGGGACGAGCTGGACGACATCGGGGCCGGAGCAGCTTGGGGGTGGTGCACTGGATCGAGGAATGCAGGGGGTGCACTGGTTGGTGGCTTCGATTGCCGGCGGGAGCTAGGGGATTGGGTCGATGAGGAAAACGAGGAGGAGACCAGGGGAAGCGCTGGTTGGTTCGCTGGTGATCCCGAGGGGAACCAGAGAGAGTGGCGGCAGGGAGGAGGATCCCTAGAAAATAGGGTTTGGTCCAAAATGGACTAGGAGTAGAATATATACATATGGGGAAAAGAGAGGAGTTGGATCATCCGATCAAAATCCAACGGTCGAGAAAAGATAGGTTAGGAAAGTCTAAATAAGAAACGGAGATGTTTTACAGATGTTTGGGGATGATCCAGATCCATCGATAACGACAGACCGGTTCGGGTTCGCGTATGTTTCGGACATGCACACGAGGGGTCAAGAGAGGTCAACGAGGACAAGGGCCTGACAAAATGACAACGGAGTCAAAGAGAGAAAGGGCAACTGCGAACGGCTATGAGTTTTTATGAAAGCATGCAAATGAAATGCGCATGATGCTATGAGATGAGATGCATGACATGAACAAAATGCAAAACAAAAGACAAAAAAACCAACCGCGAAGGAAATATCATATCGCATCTCCGGAAAAGGCAAGAGTTGGAGTTATGAATATGGAAAGTTGTATCTGGGGCGTTACACTAAGCATGCAACCAAGGAGACATATTTGAATTTTCAACCAATTTATATGCATTAGAGCATGTGCATGTAGTTCAAATTTGAATTATGCACGTAAATGCATTGAAAGGTCAATTAATGCATAAAAATGTCCAAACGAACCCCAAAAAATTCCAAATATTAACACAACACTCCTGTTGTTCTATGTTGACACTAGACCAAAAATTGAAATCGAGAAGAGGCAATGGATATCGTTTCGTCCAGAAAGGTCAAACATTCCCTACTGTACCCAAGAGGCTTGTTGCGAGAAGCTCTGGTTTGTGAGAAGCTTATACCCCAACCTGCCCCAAATGGGACAATATTTTTACCACTGCATGTTGCTCCTGTTCCATGATAGCATGTCAAGTTTCATGAATTTCAGACGAGTTTTTGATTTACTAGAATTTTAAAACCATGTATCTCAATGTTAGTGGCCGAGCGACGGTGGTAAAGGTGTTTGACATTCATTCCCATTTCTTGCATGGGACCTAAGGTTGCAACAAAGGACACACATTTGATTTTTCAACCCGTTTATATGCATTGGAGCATGTGCATGTAGTTCAAATTTGAATTATGCACATGAATGCATAGAAAACTCAGTTAATGTATAAAAATGTCCATGCGAACCCCGAAATATCCCCAAAAAATTGCAAACACGCATGTTGTTCTATGTTGACACAAGAAAAATTTTGAAAGTAAGAAGATGCAACAAATATCGTTTCGTCCCCCAAGCTGGCACGTTCCCTACCGAAACCATCATGCTTGTTGTGAGAGAAGTTCTGCTTTGCGAGAAGCTTATACCATAACCTGGCCCAAATGAGACAATATTTTTTACCCTAGCATCTTGATGTTGTTCCATGATAGCATGCCGAGGTTCATGAATTTCAAACAAGTTTTGTATTTACTAGAATTACAAAAGCAAGCACCTCAAGGTTTGCTGGAGAGCCACGGTGTCGTGGTGTTTGAAATTCATCCCCATTTCTTGAATGGGACGTAAGCATCAACCCATGGACACATATATCATTTTACAACCCATTTTGGTGCACCGGAGCATGTGCATGTGGTTTAATTTTGAATTGTGCACCTGAAATGCCTAGAAAACCAAGTTACTGTATAAAAATGTTCAAATGAACCATGAATAATTCCAAATTTTTTGATGACATGCCTATGCTTGCATGTTCACTACAGATAGAAGTTCTAGCAATTCAAACACCATCCTTTGTAGCTGTGACCCCATTATGTAATTCAAATCAAGATGAAAAATCAAGTAGATCACACACAGTTTATTATCACCAACCGTGTGAGATGAAGTACAAAATATCATGTTCACCGTCGGTGTATAGTACGCCTATGGCTTATGCAAAAAGGTTCGTTGGCTACAGTCCATAGCCGACATGTCAAGCACACTAGCTCGCTCCCCAAATATCATTTTACTGTTCAATCATCGCCGGTGAAAGGTGGGGACGTGGACCCGAGTCCGGAGGGCAACTTCGGAGGCCCACTCCAGCGAGAGCGCGGTCGCAGCCGCCAGGCGCGTGCGAACAAGCTTCGTGAGGGCGACCAGAATCTGCTACCGGGCAGCCAAGGCAGCCCAAACGGCCGCTATTGCTTCTCAGGCGGTGACAGCAACATCTGCCTCGGGGATAGCAACTGGCGGGAGCGGCACAACAGCTGTTTGTTTCACAGCGGCGGTCTTATCCCTGATGGAGGCCGCCCAGGACCATGTCGAGGCCCCCCACGTCCAGCTCGTGGCGATCACCGCACAAATCGAAAGAAGCTTCTCCAACAATGGTCGGCAACCCACGGCTGAAGAGTTGGCAATCGCCGAGAGCGTTCGAGCAGCCCGACCCCAATCGAATTATTTGGGCCTACTTGTTATCAGTGGGATCAGGCGATTGGTACAAGTGCAAGACTGGAGCTAGACAAGAAGCGTTGAGCAGGAACTTGAGCAATTCAAGAAACCTTAGAAGAAACTGGATGTGTGGCAACAAGAAGGGCTTAGGTACCTGCTCAACCTAGGTGCAGGGGAGTGGAAAGGCTGATCCAAATTTATTGCTACTAACTTGTCCTCTCTCTTTTTTGATTACCTTCCTCGCGTATGTATAAGACCGAATCCATTCTTTTTCGAAATCGATTTCGAAAAAGAACTACTAATCCTTAACTTTTCGAGGAATCCTTCATCAGTGGTTGTGAATGACTGACTTTTTCAATCCTTTCGACCTTGGTTCCGTAGAAGCAAGTCAGAAAGGTTGAGAATTAGAAGTTTTGATAATGCTCAGGACCCGTGCAGCAGTGGCTGCTTCCCTCCGTTCCTCTGCTTTGGCGCAGCCAAACTCCTGACTCTTCCTCGTCAATTTCATTGCCTTAGTGGCAGCAGTCTTATCCCTTCACTTGGTTTTTCTTCCTTCCCTTCGGTACTCCTTAACTCGGAGATACTCCTTCGGTACTACTTGGCTACTACTTGAACAGATGGGTTTAGTCCCTTCCTTCGGGCAACGTTTTCTCCGGGTACCACCGGCTTACCACCGGGTTGAAAGAAATTCCGTCTTCTAGACCGGGATCATAATTGAACCCACAACAAACCTCAGATGATGTGACTTCTCCACCCTCTAGGCAATTCAAAACTGGTCCCATTAGCTCGAATTTACTAATGTTAGAAAGGAGTTCGTTCCTGCACGGCATACCTTGCCACAACGGAGCCCGCCAAAGCCAGATGGCAGTCGCCCACGCCCAGCTCGTGGCGGCCTTTTCCAAAGAGATAGCGAACACGGATGGTGAGATGCTTGCCGAGTATGGTACGATGGAGGCCATGGAGCCCCTTCCCCAGTCGACCGTCGGGCGCGAGCTGGACATGGAGGAGGTGGCGGAGATCGACGAGCACCAGCCGTAGTAGTACTCTTTGTTTTGTTTAATTAAGAGCCCTGGTCTTTAATTTGTTAGAGTAATGTTTAGGCCAGCTAGCTCTATTTAATTGCTGAACTTGCTCGATTAAGAAGTGTGGGTGTGTTGTAGTCACCTTTGTGTACCCAAATTATGCAATGACGTGGATGAGCATTGTAACCAGGGAAATTGGAACCAAAACTTTTGATGTTCAAACTCATCACACACGGGTTAAGCTATTTGAATCGTTTGTGATGTTCACATATCATACACAGTTCTGAATAAGGGACCGTGTCTGATGACACTTTGCGCGCTAGTTTTTTCGCTGAAGCAATTCCAAATTTTCGGCTTCCGCCAAATATCTACCTCCCCGCCCCTTACCAAAAGCCACCTTTCCCATGTTTCCGCCTTCCTTTCCAAGTTGAAACCTTCACTCCTTGCTTGCAGTGCCGCCTCCTCGCCGGCGACCCTCCTTCACGCTGCTCAGCCTCACCTATCCAGGCAGGTAATCCTCACCCGACCCCCATCCTCCTCCTCCTTCCACATCCCACATGCCCCGACCGCCGGCGCAAGCGTGACACCTTCCACCCAAACCACCGACCCCTCCACCAAATAAGCGCCACCCTAAGCCATGGTGCACACAGTATAGCCAGGATCTCAAGGAGTATTTGGCAGCAGGGAAGCAAACCGCGGCCGCACGCGCGGATGAGGTCATGATGGCTGCCATTCGTGCCAACCCCCAGATCTTGGAGGGGCACCTTGCCATTTGCTAGCTACGCCAGTTAAGCATGCTTGGTTTACCCGTTGCGTGTGTTGCTCCTTCCTTTCCTTAACAAATACTAGCGAATTATGCTATCTACTTTTACCATGCAATCTGTTGCTCTAGTCTATATGTTCTGTATGTCGTGCAATGCGGTGCTCACTTATTAACTGTTTGGTTAATTAGTTGTCGTGTTCAGTTAACTGTTTGGTTCAATTCTGCAAATGTGATGTTCAATTCTTCAGGGTGCAATTTTTTATTGTCTTCCATGTGAGAAATAAATCAAATTTTTCTTTATGAGAAACAAATCCAATTGCTATATTTCCAAGTTGTCAAGCATGCTTGGTTTGGTTAACTGTTTGATCTTCTAGTATGTTATACATTGTGCAATGTGGTGCTCAGTTAACATTTGGTTCATTTGTTGTGGTGTTTAGTTAACTGTTTGGTTCCATTCTGCAATGTGATGTTCAATTGTTGTGGGTGCATTCTGTTATTGTATACCATGTGAGAAATAAATTGAATTTGGCTATAATAAATACATGAGAAACAAATACAACTGCTATATTTCCAAGTTGTTAAGCATGCTTGGTTTGGTTAACTGTCTGATCTTCTATTAGGAGTATGTTATATTGTGCAATGGGGTGCTCAGTTAATGTTTGGTTCATTTGTTGTGGTGTTTAGTTAATTGTTTGGTTCAATTCTGCAATGCAATGTCCAATTGTCATGGGTAGAATATTATATTGTTGTGCATGTGAGGAATAATCGAATTTGGCTGCACTTAATACATGGGAAACATATACAATTGCTATATTTCCTAGTTCTTAATGATGCTTGGTTTGGATAAATGGGTTTTCCATGTGGCTTGAATTAATCTGATGAATTTGCAATGTGCTTGTTTTTCATCAACATATTTTACTAATAGCATGCAGACCCTCACTTAACCTAATCACTAACTACCTTATATGTGTTGCAGGGAAGCAATGGGAAGCATTGAGGTTTACAGTCGAGGTTTGCACATGCATGGTCCTTTGTCTAATAGCACATTATTGTGCAATTGTAGGAACCATCCTAATACTTAGGTTTTAAACAATTTGGTCTTGCACATGTAGGTCCTGCTGTCAGAGGTTTTGACCCACTGTTCGGCCCTTTTTGCATATGGAGAAATGAGTTGTCCATGTCAGTCAAGTCAAGAAACTCGGAAAGATTGTTAGGATAGAGAAATTAGCGACAAAAAACAACATGATCTTTGTCTGCACAATGAAGAAGACATCAGTTCACTATAGGATGGTACTAACTATTATACCTTGTCTTTTTTATTCCTTTGCCCCATTTCCAATATAGAGAAGATATTTATGCACATCCTTGTTTTCAGGCCTTTCCAAAACAGTTCACCGATTATTACCTCTCAAACCACATGTATGGTCAGGAGGCGAGGAAGGTATTCATACAACACCCACGGTTCAATATTGAAGTGTTCCTGAAGAGGATGAAGGATGGACGGTCAATCATCCAGAGGCACTGGCCTAAAGTTGCAAAGACCTTCAACATTAATGAAGGCTCAATATTCGCCTTCCCCTTCAACAGTGTTTACGATGAGATGCATCTGTCTTTGTGTCGTCTATGATGCTAACTTTGAAAGGTTCTAGATGTTGCATGTGAAACTTGGTGCTGGTGCAGTTGTGTAATGGGGTAGCTGAGTACTGAAGCTATATCATGTTGTACTCTGATGTATTTCAATTATGAAATCCTTCTTCCTTAATATGGGAATGAAATATATTATGTGTTTAATATGAATGTCAATTAGATTAATAAATAGATTATTAATAATAGGGCAATTATCCTGCTAATGGTGAATTAGCCTACTAATTGGTTTTTACTATTGCAAATGGTTATTGAGAAAATACCGTGGGTGATGAGGATACAAACCCGAGGTAGGGTCATAGGCCTGACCTATACGCCCTACCCAAGGTCACTACCCTAGAAGATAAGAAGTCCAAGAGGCAACAAAGAACCCCCAGTCAATGGTGTCAAGTGCAATCCACTCGACCAATCATATCACTCGGGTACCCCTCCTACCTGTTGTCACTTGACCATATAAAGAATCACTCAACCTACTGAAGGCCAGGAGTCACTCAGCACTGCAACGGTCAGACATTCACTCCGTAGTCTTTAAGGTCATTAATAGCACTTATGGTTGGCGTTATCAGTAACGCCCCTACTTTATGTACATTAAGCCCCTTGTAATGGAGGATGGTTGGGGTCCTGGCGCACTCTATATAAGCCACCCCCTCCTTTTGGACAAGGGTTAGCACCCTCTGTAACACCACACATATATAATCCAGTCGACCGCCTCCGGGCACCGAGACATAGGGCTATTACTTCCTTCGCGAAGGGCCTGAACTCGTAAATCTTGTGTGTACACCTTCACCATAGCTGAGATCTTGCCTCTCCATACCTACCCCCTTTCTACTATCAGTCTTAGGACCACGACAGTGGGCGATGACCTAAGGCAACGCACATAGTTTCTAGGAATAAACTGTGTTGGATTGATGAACAATCACACACGACGTTCTCTTCAAAATTGTTTGCGTTAGGCCACTTTGCGCAAATGTTTACCACATAAAAGTTGTGTGTGATGGATATGCTTTGCCACACAGTTTCTTCTATGTACCATGTGTGATGCATTCAATAACGCAAATGATAAAATTATTAATATTGTATGCGATGGGAACGCTATCACAAACGATTTAATGGGGAAAATTATGTGTGATGTACCTACGAACGGAAATGTTTTCCTTGCAGCGTTTGTGTGGGATGTATATACGAACGAAAACGTTTAGGGGGGACTGACTGTGTGGGATGTACTTATGACCGGAAATGATTTCGCCTATATAATTGTATTTTTTAGCACTACTGTACGTGTAACCGTATTTGCTCGCTCGTCGGTCGCACACGACCTCATTTTGCCGAGCGTGTGTGCTAGGAGGGCATATCCCCGACGGTTTCTAGGTCGTGTGGGAAGGACCCCCCCTATCGCTCACACTCACTAGGTGATGGTTCTGAATGTCATCGTGGAAAGGGGTTAAAAACCGTTTGTATAGCACCGGCGCATACCAGTGTACCCTTCTTGGAAATTGATGTCAAAGGGAGAGAGAGAGAGAGAGAGAGAATTAAAGCTTATCCTTACAAAGCTCTTCTAAGAAAGGAAGAGAGATGCACCTTCATAAGAGGAGATAATTCGTCATGTCTTTAAGAGGGGAGAGACATGTCAGCTATTATTTAGTTATTATTTTGCTCTGAGCTTACATTGCTATAATCTCATTTTGCTCCGATGAGATCTTGATAAGCCTTAGTTTGACTACAACTTGCTCTGATTGCTTCTCACCCTACCTACTCCCATTATCCAATGTTAGCTTCAGGGGGAGAGGAAGCCCATGCTTAGGGGAGAACAATCCTTGGAATTTCTTGCAAATCTTTAATTCTTTGGGGACATGTCTATATTTAAATGAAGTACTTGAAGGAAATATGCCCTAGAGGCAATAATAAAGTTTTTATTTATATTAAGTTATATCATGATAAATGTTTATTATTCATGCTAGAATTGTATTAACCGGAAACTTAGTACATGTTTGAATACATAGACAAAACATAGTGTCCCTAGTGTACCTCTACTTGATTAGTTCGTTAATCAAAGATGGTTATGTTTCCTAACCATAGACATGTGTTGTCATTTGATGAACGGGATCACATCATTAGGAGAATGATGTTATGGGCAAGACCCATCCATTATCTTAGCATTATGATCGTCACAGTTTCATTGCTACTGCTTTCTTCATGACTTATACATGTTCCTCAGTCTATGAGATTATGCAACTCCCGAATAACCGGAGGAACAACTTGTGTTCTATCAAATATCACAACGTAACTAGGTGATTATAAAGATGCTCTACATGTGTCTCCGAAGATGTTTGTTGGGTTGGCATAGATAGAGATTAGGATTTGTCACTCTGTGTATTAGAGAGATATCTCTAGGCCCTCTCGGTAATGCTCATCACTATAAGCCTTGCAAGAAATGTGACTAATGAGTTAGTTATGGGATAAAGCATTACGGAACGAGTAAAGAGACTTGCCGGTAACGAGATTGAACTAGGTATGATGATACTGGCGATCGAATCTCGGGCAAGTAACATACCAATGACAAAGGGAACAACGTATGTTGTTATGCGGTTTGACTGATAAAGATCTTCATAGAATAAGTAGGAGCCAATATGAGCATCCAGGTTCCAATATTGGTTATTCATTGGAGATGTGTCTCGATCATGTCTACATAGTTCTCAAACTCGTAGGGTCCGCACGCTTAACGTTCGATGACGATTTGTATTATGAGTTATGTGTTTTTGATGACCGAAGTTTGTTCGGAGTCCCGGATGAGATCACATACATGACGAGGAGTCTCAAAATGGTCGAGACATAAATATTGATATATTGGAAGGCTATGCTCGGACACCAGAAAGGTTTCAGATAGGTTCGGGCATTTTTCAGAGTACTAGGAGGTTACCGGAACCCCCCGGGGGATTAATGGGCCTTCATGGGCCTTAGTGGAAGAGAGGAGGTAGCATCCCGGAGAACGCGCGTGCCTCCCCTAGCCCAAACCGAATTGGACTAGGGGAGGGGCCACGGCCCCCCTTTCCTCCTTCTCGTCGACCTCTTTCCCTCTCTCCCTCTCTTGGAAAAGGAAGGGTACTCCAACTAGGATTGGGAATCCTAGTTGGACTCCCCCTATAGGCGCGCCCCTCTAAGGCCGGTCTCCTCCTCCTCCCTCCTTTATATACGAGGGCAGGGGGCACCCCAAAACACAACCGTTGTTCTCTTAGCCGTGTGTGGTGCCACCCTTCACAGTTTAACACCTCGGTCATATTGTCGTAGTGCTTAGGCGAAGCCCTGCACCGGAAACATCATCAACACTGTCACCACGCTGTCGTGCTGATGGAGTTCTCTCTCATCCTCAACTGGATCAAGAGCTCGAGGGACGTCATCATGCTGAACGTGTGCTGAAGACGGAGGTGTCGTACGTTCGGTACTTGGATCAGTTGGATCGTGAAGACGTTCGACTACACCAACCACATTACTAAACACTTCCGCTTTCGGTCTATGAGGGTACATGGACACACTCTCCCGTATCATTGCTATGCATCACCTAGATAGATCTTGCATGATCGTAGGAAATTTTTTGAACTACTATGTTCCCCAAGAGTGGCAGCAGAGCCAGGTCTATGCGTGGATGTTATTTGCACGAGTAGAACAAAAAGAGTTTTGGGCGATAATAGTCATACTACTTACCACCAACATCTTACTTTGATTCGGTGGTATTGTTGGATGAAGCGGCACGGACCGACATTACATGACCGCATTCATGAGACTGGTTCTACCGACGTGCTTTTGCACATAGGTGGTTGTCGGGTGTCTGTTTCTCCAACTTTAGTTGAATCGAGTTTGACTACGGCGGTCCTTGTTGAAGGTTAAAACGGCACACTTGACGAAAAATCATTTGGTTTTGATGCGTAGGTAAGAACGGTTCTTACTAGAAGCCCGTAGCAGCCACGTAAAAGCTACAACAACAAAGTAGAGGACGTCTAACTTGTTTTTGCAGGGCTTGTTGTGATGTGATATGGTCAAGACATGATGTGATGTAAATTGTTGTATGAGTTGATCATGTTTTGTAACAGAGTTAACGGCAACTGGAAGGAGCCATATAGTTGTCGCTTTATTGTATGAAATGCAGTCTCCATGTAATTGCTTTACTTTATCACTAAGTGGTAGCGATAGCTGTAGTAGCAATAGTTGGCGAGACGACAACGATGCTGCGATGGAGATCAAGGTGTCAAGCCAGTGACGACGGAGATCATTACGATGCTTCGGTGATGGAGATCATGAGCACAAGATGATGATGGCCATATCATGTCACATATTTTGATTGCATGTGATGTTTATCTTTTATGCATCTTATTTTTCTTAGTACGGCGGTAGCATTATAAGATGATCCCTTACTAAATTTCAAGGTATAAGTGTTCTCCCTGAGTATGCACCGTTGCTACAGTTCGACGTGCCCAGACACCAGGTGATGATCGGGTGTGATAAGCTCTACGTTCACATACAACGGGTGCAAGCCAGTTTTGCACATGTAGAATACTCGGGTTAAACTTGACGAGCTTAGCATATGCAGATATGGCCTCGGAACACTAAGACCGAAAGGTCAAGCGTGAATCATATAGTAGATATGATCAACATAGTGATGTTCACCATTGAAAACTACTCCATCTCACGTGATGATCGGACATGGTTTAGTTGATTTGGATCACGGGATCATTTAGATGACTAGAGGGATGTCTATCCAAGTGGGAGTTCTTAAGTAATATGATTAATTGAACTTTAATATATCATGAAACTTAGTCTTGATAGTTTTTGCATGTCTACGTTGTTGTAGATCAATGGCCCGTGCTACCGTTCCCTTGAATTTTAATGCGTTCCTAGAGAAAGCTAAGTTGAAAGATGATGATAGCAATTACATGGACTAGGTCCGTAACTTGAGGATTATCCTCATTGTTGCACAGAAGAATTACATCCTGGAAGCACCGCTAGGTGCTAGGCCTACTGCAAATTCTACTGCAGACGTTGTGAATGTCTGGCAGAGCAAAGCTGATGACTACTCAATAGTTCAGTGTGCCATGCTTTACGGCTTAGCGGGACTTCAAAGACGTTTTCAACGTCATGGAGCATATGAGATGTTCCAAGAGTTGAAGTTAATATTTCAAGCAGATGCCCGAGTTGAGAGATGTGAAGTCTCCAACAAGTTCTATAGCTGCAAAATGGACGAGAATAGTTCTTTCAGTGAACACATACTCAGAATGTCTGGATACCATAACCACTTGACTCAGCTGGGAGTTAATCTTCCTAATGATAGTGTCATTGACAGAGTTCTTCAATCACTGCCACCAAGCTATAAAGGCTTCGTGATGAACTATAATATGCAAGGGATGATGAAAACGATTCCCAAGCTCTTCGCAATGCTAAAGGCTGCGGAGGTAGAAATCAAGAAGGAGCATCAAGCATTGATGGTCAACAAGACCACTAGTTTCAACAAAAAGGGCAAAGGGAAGAAGGGGAACTTCAAGAAGAATAGCAAACAAGTTGCTACTCCCGGGAAGAAGCCCAAGTCTGGACCTAAGCCTGAAACTGAGTGCTTCTACTGCAAAGAAACTGGTCACTGGAAGCAAAACTGCCCCAAGTATTTGGCGGATAAGAAGTATGGCAAAGTGAAAGGTATATTTGATATACATGTTATTGATGTGTACCTTACTAATGCTCGTAGTAGCGCCTGGGTATTTGATACTAGTTCTGTTGCTCATATTTGCAACTCGAAACAGGGGCTACAGATTAAACGGAGATTGGCTAAGGACGAGGTGACGATGCGCATCGGAAATTGTTCCAAGGTCGATGTGATCGTTGTCGGCATGCTACCTCTACATCTACCTTCGGGATTAGTTATAAACCTGAATAATTGTTATTTGGTGCCAGCGTTGAGCATGGACATTATATCTGGATCTTGTTTGATGTGCAACGGTTATTCATTTAAATCAGAGAATAATGGTTGTTCTATTTATACGAGTAACATCTTTTATGGTCATGCACCCTTGTTGAGTGGTCTATTTTTATTGAATCTCGATCATGGAGATACACATGTTCATAATATTGAAGCCAAAAGATGCAAAGTTGATAATGATAGTGCAATTTATTTGTGGCACTGCCGTTTGGGTCATATTGGTGTAAAGCGCATGAAGAAACTCCATATTGATGGGCTTTTGGAATCACTTGATTATGAATCACTTGGTGCTTGCGAACCATGCCTCATGGGCAAGATGACTAAAACTCTGTTCTTTGGAACAATGGAACGAGCTACTGACTTATTGTAAATAATACATACTGATGTATGCGGTCCAATGAGTGTTGAGGTTCGTGGCGGGTATCGTTATTTTCTTACCTTCGATGATTTGAGCAGATATGGGCATATCTACTTAATGAAGCATAAGTCTGAAACGTTTCAAAAGTTCAAAGAATTTCAGAGTGATGTGGAAATCATCGTAACAAGAAAATAAAGTTTCTATGATCTGATCGTGGAGGCGAATATTTGAGTTACGAGTTTGGTCTTCATTTGAAACAATGTGGAATAGTTTCGCAACTCACGCCACCTGGAACACCATAGCGTAATGGTGTGTCCGAACATTGTAACTGTACTTTATTGGATATGGTGTGATCTATGATGTCTCTTACTGTTTTGGGGTTATGCTTTAGAGACGGCTGCATTCACTTTAAATAGGGCACCATCGAAATCCGTTGAGACGATGCCTTATGAACTGTGGTTTGGCAAGGAACCAAAGTTGTCATTTCTTAAAGTTTGGGGTGCGATGCTTATGTGAAAAAGCTTCAACCTGATAAGCTTGAACCCAAATCGGAGAAATGTGTCTTCATAGGATACCCAAAGGAAACTGTTGGGTACACCTTCTATCACAGATCCAAAGGCAAGATATTCGTTGCTAAGAATGGATCCTTTCTAGAGAAGGAGTTTCTATTGAAACAAGTGAGTGGGAGGAAAGTAGAACTTGATGAGGTAGTTGTACCTTCTCCCGAATTGGAAAGCAGTTCATCACAGAAATCAGTTCCAGTGATTCCTACACTAATTAGCGAGGAAGCTAATGATGATGATCATGAAACTTAGATCAAGTTACTACCAAACCTCGTAGGTCTTACAGAGTAGGATCCGCACCAGAGTGGTACAGTAATCCTGTTCTGGAAGTCATGTTACTAGACCATGATGAACCTACGAACTATGAGGAAGCAATGATGAGCCCAGATTCCACGAAATGGCTTGAGGCCATGAAATCTGAGATGGGATCCATGTATGAGAACAAAGTGTGGACTTTGGTGGACTTGCCCAATGATCGGCAAGCCATGGGAAATAAATGGATCTTCGAGAAGAAGACTGACGCTAACGGTAATGTTACTGTCTACAAAGCTCAACTTGTTGCGGAAGGTTATCGACAAGTTCAAGGTTGACTACGATGAGACTTCCTCACCTGTAGCGATGCTTAAGTCTGTCTAAATCATGTTAGCAATTGCCGCATTTTATGATTATGAAATTTGGTAGATGGATGTGAAAACTGCATTCCTTAATGGATTTCTGGAAGAAGAGTTGTATATGATGCAACGAGAAGGTTTTGTCGATCCAAAGGGTGCTAACAAAGTGTGCAAGCTCCAGTGATCATTTATGGACTGGTGCAAGCCTCTCGGAGTTGGAATAAACGCTTTGATAGTGTGATCAAAGCATATGCTTTTATACAGACTTTTGGAGAAGCGTGTATTTACAAGAAAGTGAGTGGGAGCTCTGTAGCATTTCTAATATTATATGTGGATGACATATTGTTGACTGGAAATGATATAGAATTTCTAGATAGCATAAAGGGATACTTGAATAAGGGTTTTTCAATGAAAGACCTCGGTGAAGCTGCTTACATATTGGGCATCAAGATCTATAGAGATAGATCAAGACGCTTAATTGGACTTTCACAAAGCACATACCTTGATAAAGTTTTGACGAAGTTCAAAATGGATCAGTCAAAGAAAGGGTTCTTGCATGTGTTACAAGGTGTGAAGTTGAGTCAAACTCAATGCCCGACCACTGCAAGAAGATAGAGAGAAAATGAAAGTCATTCCCTATGCTTCAACCATAGTTTCTATCATGTATGCAATGTTGTGTACCAGACCTGATGTGTGCCTTGCTATAAGTATAGCAGGGAGGTACCAAAGTAATCCAGGAGTGGAGCACTGGATAGTGGTCAAGAACATCTTGAAATACCTACAAAGGACTAAGGATATGTTTCTCGTTTATGGATGTGACAAAGAGCTCGTCGTAAATGGTTATGTCGATGCAAGCTTTGACACTGATCCGGATGACTCTAAGTCACAATCCGGATACGTATTTATATTGAATGGTGGAGCTGTCAGTTGGTGCAGTTCCAAGCAAAGTGTCGTGGCGGGATCTACGTGTGAAGCGGAGTACATAGTTTCTTCGGAAGCAGCAAATGATGGAGTATGGATGAAGGACTTCATATCCTATCTAGGTGTCATACCTAGTGCATTGGGTCCAATGAAAATCTTTTGTGACAATACTGGTGCAATTGCCTTGGCAAAGGAATCAGGATTTCACAAAAGAACCAAACACATAAGAGACACTTCAATTCCGTCTGTCATCAAGTGTCAGAGGGAGACATAGAGATTTGCAAGATACATAAAATCTGAATGTTGCAGACCCGTTGACTAAGCCTCTTCCATGAGCAAAACAAGATCAGCACCAAGACTCCATGGGTGTTAGAATCATTACTATGTAATCTAGATTATTGACTCTAGTGCAAGTGGGAGACTGAAGGAAATATGCCCTAGAGGAAATAATAAAGTTGTTATTTATATTTCCTTATATCATGATAAATGTTTATTATTCATGCTAGAATTGTATTAACCGGAAACTTAGTACATGTGTGAATACATAGACAAAACATAGTGTACCTAGTGTGCCTCTACTTGACTAGCTCGTTAATCAAAGATGGATATGTTTCCTAACCATAGACATGTGTTGTCATTTGATGAACGGGATCACATCATTAGGAGAATGATGTGATGGACAATACCCATCCATAAGCTTAGCATTATGATCATTACAGTTTCATTGCTACTGCTTTCTTCATGACTTATACATGTTCATCAGACTATGAGATTATGCAACTCCTGAATAACCGGAGGAACACCTTGTGTGCTATCAAACGTCACAGGTGTCTCCGAAGGTGTTTGTTGGGATGGCATAGATCGAGATTAGGATTTGTCACTCCGTGTATCGGAGAGGTATCTCTGGATCCTCTCGGTAATGCTCATCACTATAAACCTTGCAAGCAATGTGACTAATGAGTTATTTACGGGATGAAGCATTACGGAACGTGTAAAGAGACTTGCAAGTAACGAGATTGAACTAGGTATGATGATACCAACGATCGAATCTCGGGCAAGTAACATACCGATGACAAAGGGAACAACGTATGTTGTTATGCGGTTTGACCGATAAAGATCTTCGTAGAACATGTAGGAGCCAATATGAGCATCCAGGTTCCGCTATTGGTTATTGATCGGAGATGTGTCTCGATTATGTCTACATAGTTCTCGAACCCGTAGGGTCCGCACGCTTAACGTTCGATGATGATTTGTATTATGAGTTATGTGTTTTTGATGACCGAAGTTTGTTCGGAGTCCCGGATGAGATCACGGACGTGGCGAGGAGTCTCGAAATGGTCGAGACATAAAGATTGATATATTGGTAGGCTATGTTCGGACACCAAAAAGATTTCAGATAGGTTCGGGCATTTTTCGGAGTACCGGAAGGTCACCGGAACCCCCCGGAGGATTAATGGGCCTTCATGGCCCTTAGTGGAAGAGAGGAGGCAGCGGACAGGAGGAGGCGCGCGCCCCCCTAGCCCAAACCGAATTGGACTAGGGGAGGGCCCCCCCCTTTCCTCTTTCTCCTCCACCTCTTTCCCTCTCTCCCTCTCTTGGAAAAGGAAGGGGACTCCAACTAGGATTGGGAATCCTAGTTGGACTCCGCCTATAGGCGCGCCCCTAGGCCGGCCTCCTCCTCCTCCCTCCTTTATGTACGGGGGCAGCGGGGCACCCCAAAACACAATAGTTGTTCTCTTAGCCGTGTGCGGTGCCCCCTCCATAGTTTAACACCTCGGTTATATCGCCGTAGTGCTTAGGCCAAGCCCTGCGTCGGTAACATCATCAACACCGTCGCCACGCTGTCGTGCTGATGGAACTCTCCCTCGTCCTCAACTGGATCAAGTGCTTGAGGGACGTCATCGTGATTAACGTGTGCTGAACACGGAGGTGCCGTAAGTTCGGTACTTGGATTGGTTGGATCGTGAAGACGTTTGACTACATCAACCTCGTTACTAAACGCTTCCGCTTTTGGTCTACGAGGGTACGTGGACACACCCTCCCGTCTCGTTGCTATGCATCACCTATATAGATCTTGCGTGATCTTAGGAAATTTTTGAATTACTAGTTCCCCAACATTACTCACCCTGTGATACTCGCCTATTACATGGCATCCCAGTCTTGGTATCCTTGTGGATCTTGAAATCTCTTTCTTGTCTGAAGTTTTCTTGCGTTATTTAACCTTGTTTTCTCAAGTTTGTGTCTTCAAGAGTCAGTTCAAGGAACACAAGGTAAGCATATGCATCTCACTCGTGTGCATGATGATCTCTTGCTTTTGCATATATTGTTTGCGAGAGGGAATCATAAACATGAAGGTACACCTAACATCACTTTCTACTCTGATGCATATGACCAAGATACATGTAACTCATTATTTACTTTGTCATGTTGTGCATTCAGATGTCGTTCAAATTCTATCTTATATGAGTGCACACATGTAGAGGGAGCCCATGCAAGTTACATGTTCCTCCAAAGCTTTACTTACTACTCTTCACATTATCTACTTGAAGCTTTGATGTATGTTGTCATCAATTACCAAAAAGGGGGAGATTGAAAGTACAAGTTCTCCCTTTGTGGTTTTGGTAATTAATGTCAACATATCTTCTGTTGGACTAATGGTTTTATCTAGTATATTTCATACAAGTTCAACAATGGCATGGTAAGAACAAGAGGATGTAGAACCCCTTCAAAATGCTAAGGAAATGGATTGGCGAAAGCTCAAAACCCTACATTTTGGTTAAGTGATCCAAGATCACATTGAGTCCATAGGAAAGCCAATACTATTAAAAGGGGATGAGGTGTTGCTTGATGACTTGGTTGTCAAGTGCTTAGTGATATTGCTCCAAAATCCTCAACCACTTTCTCTACCCAAATATGTACAAACCCTAAATTCCAACTCGGCCACACCGATATTTTCTACCCGGAGCCACCGAGTTTATCCGGACTTTGCCACTTCCAAAAACCTAACAATTCGGATCCGCCGATATGGATCTCGGTACCACCGAGATGGCCTTGTCAGCTCTCTGTTGCTTGTTGCAATTATTTCGGTTCCACCGATAATTGCAATCGGTCTCAACGAGATGGCTTGACCGATTCTCTGTTTCCTTATTGCTTCACTTTGTTCCCATCGAGATGACAATCGGCACCACTGAGATGAGGTTTTCCCTAAGCCATTGCACATCGGTCCCTCCGAGTTGTTCCCGTCGGTCCCACCGAGATTCCAAACGTTCATATTTTTACATAGATTGGTGCCACCGAGATGGGTCAAAAGTGTGTAACGGTGGGATTTTGTGTGGAGGCTATATATACCCCTCCACCCCTTATTCCCCATTGAGGAGAGCCATCAGAACGTGCCTACACTTCCACCATTCATTTCTAAGAGAGAACCACCTACTCATGTGTTGAGATCAAGAGTTTCCATTCCTACCATTTGAACCTTGATTTCGAGCCTTCCCCAAGTTTCCTTCCACTCAAATCCTTCTTCCGCCATAGCCAAATCTATAAGAGAGAGTTGAGTCTTGTGGAGACTATCATTTGAAGCACAAGAGCAATAAGGGCAAGGAGATCGCCTACCTTGTGAAGATCTACCCGAATGGGGCAAGTCCTTCATGGTCGATGGCCATGGTGGGATAGACAAGGTTGCTTCTTCGTGGACCCTTCATGGGTGAAGCCCTCCGTGGACTCGCACAACCGTTACCCTTCTGGGTTGAAGTCTCCATCAACGTAGACGTACGATAGCACTACCTATCGGAACCACGCCAAAAATTCTCTGCGTCTCCATTGCGTTTGCACACTCCAATCCCATCCCTTTACATTCTTGCACTTGCATGCTTTACTCTTTCCACTGCTCATACTCCTGCTATGCTTGTGTAAAATGTATTGTGTGCCCATTAACATGTGTTAAACTCAACCTTGACTTGAAGAAACTAAAAACTGACACTTTTACTTGTTAAGGGTCTAATCCCCCCCCCATCTAGACCCCTCTTCTCGATCCATCCATCTAGCCTACCCCAACTTGTTTGGAACTAAAGGCTTTGTTGTTGTTGTATTAGAAAAATGTTGTTGACATATACAAAAAGTGTACAATAATAACCAAAAGAACAAAGAAAACCAAAAATAGAAACAAAGTGAACATAAGGAAAATGAAAACGAAAACAAAGAAACAAAATGCAAAAATGAATGAAAAAAGAATGGAACAAAAGCGAAGAAAAAAAGAAACAAAAAAAGGAAAAAATCCAGAAGACAACGGCTCAAGCAGCCTCATGTAGGATGCACCCCTAGTTATTACCACGAAAGGAACTTGGGTAGAGTGGCTAGCGCAGCGCGCGATCTCCGTGAAGGCTAGGGATCAATCCCTCCTTGCATTTCCTCTGCTCTTTTTACGACTATGCGCGCATTAATGGGCCGGCCCAATACGACCCGAGGGGGGAAGCTTCAGCGAGAGCTGTTACTTGTCTCACTTAGTGCGATAAATAGCCGCCGCAGAGCGCTAGAGACCTCCTAGGCAGTGCTTAAGGCGCGCGAGAGCCGTATATCGCTTAAAGCGAGTATAGCTTTCGTCTCGCCTGAAGCGCCTGCATATAGGGCCGGCACATTTGCTCACCTTGTACGTGCGCAACTCAGGTTCGCTCGCATCGCTCCCTATCGTGCTAAGGGCATGTACATTGGTTGATAAAATAGTCTTGTCTTAAGTCTTGCATGTAATTTAGAGATGACAATAAAAACTTGTCTGCAATGGATTATCTCTTAGTCTTATCTAAGATAACTAGTTATTCCTAAAAATAAGATAAGATATATTGTGCTAAGAGATCATCTCTTATATAAGAGAAGACCAGCCTTTTTTGTATGAATTCTCCCTCCCCACCTCAACATTTATCCTATGTGACACACTTAAAATAGCACCATTGTACATGCCCTAAAAACGCTCGCTCGTTGTTCCACGTAGTGTTTTTTGTCCCTTTTTTAATTTTCTTTTTGTTTTTTCATTTTGACTTTTTTTCTTTACATGCTTTTCTTCGGGTTTTTTGTTCTTTCACAAGTTTTCTTCATTTCTTTCATTGTATTTTTTCTTTGTTTATTTCTCTATTTCACTCATTTTTGTATTTTTCTTTTTATGTTTCCTTTTACTTCCTTGGTTTCCCTTATTTTGTTCTTGGGTTTCACTATTTTTAATCCTTTGCATTGGTTTTCTTTGGTTTTCATTTCCATTTTTGTACTACTTGCTTATTTGGTTTTTATTGGTTCTCATTTTTCTTCTTTTTTTTGTTTTTTCTTGGTTTTCTACATTTTTTTCTTATTTTTTTCATGGATTTCACTGTTTTTCATTCTTTTGCACTTGTTTCTTCGGTTTTCTTGTTTGTTTTCTTTGTTTTTGGTTTCCTTTGTTTCTTTTTTGGCTTTAATTTTTTCCCAGTTTTTCTTTTTATCTTTTGGTTTCATTCTACATTTTATTAGACTTCAAGAATATTTTTCAATACATGTTATATATGTTTCAATATGTGGTAGAACATAAATTATACACATTTTTAACATTTTCAAATGCTATATTAACATTTTTCAAATACAAGATTACTAGTTTTTTACTACATGGTCAACACCATTTCTATACACATTTAACATTTTTCATATGCTTGATTAACATTTTTCGAATAGTTGTTTAACATTTGTTCAAATGCTTGACTAACATTTTCTATATAGATGTTCAACTTTTTCAAGCACATTATAAATTTTGTGTATTCATGAGAAACATTTTATTTATATGATTTTTTAAATGCATGATCAACATTTTTCAAATGCTTGATTAATACTTTTCAAACACAAGATTAGTTTTTTTTCAAAAACTTGAGTAACTTATTTTACAAATGCTCGATTAACATGTTGAAGTACATAATGAATTTTTTCAAACACATTATACATTTTTTGTATACATGAGAAACATTAACTTTATACACATTTAACATTTTTCATTTGTTTGGTTAACATTTTTATAATTTTTTGTGTAAAGTGTTATTGTAATGCATTTATTTAGACTATTTGAAAGTTTAAACTAAAGTGAAAATAAGAAAAACTAAACTAAAAGAAGAGGCCATGGCCACCCGCGCGCCTCATGGCCACCCGCGCGCCTGAGGCGGCCCATGGAGGCAGGCGCCTGACGCGAGAGCCAGCTAGGTCTCGCTATAAGTGAGACATAGCGCTGCCACTTAAGGCGCCCGAAAGCCCCCTGGCACTGGCACGAGTCGTAGATGGCCAGCGGTCATAGGTAGTGTATTTGCTCTCTCGCCGCCCCTTTGACCATTCAACATTGAACGATCGAAGGACAAGATGTCCAACAAATATAGTGAATTCCTAAGTGTTCTAAGTTCGTAATTTTGAGAAATAAAAAGAGAAGAATGAAAACAAAAAAGTAAACGAAAACCAAGCAAAATCAGGGTAAAACCAGACCAGAGAATGTTTTTGAATAATGACGTAGCGTTTTTGAATATTTTGGCTCGGTTTTTGTCTAATTTCTTCTTCTTCTTTTTGAGTTCCCCCCTTTTCTTTTTTCTTTCTTATTTCTATTTTAAAATTCATATTTATTGTTAAAAGTTATTTAAGATTTTTAAATTCATCTAATTATTCTAAAGTATGTCTAAAACAATTTAAAAAATTAACCTTATTATTCATAAAATATTTTAGAATTTTATGAATATTGCTTTGGAAAACACAAAATCTTTCGAATTTTATGATTACTTTTTAAAATTCCTCAACGTTTTTAAAAATTCTTGAATATATATTTTAAAATATGTTTTAAAGTTTACGCATTTTTTGAAATTGATGATAGAAAAAGTATGTCCTCGATGTTTTTTTAGTTGATGAACTTTTTTAAAATCGTAAAAGAACTAGTATCTGGTTTTATTCCAAAGGAAAATCCAGTAAATTTTTTCTTCTGGTCGTTCACTAAGAGGAGCGAGCAGTTAAAAAAGGACAGTTGCAGGCAGACGGGGCGAGTGAGCGCTATTTAGGTCTGGCCCATGCGCCTTCAGCGCCGCAGAACGTAATGGGCGCTCGCAGCAGCGTGTTCCGGTCCGGCCCATGAACGCGCATCGCAGAGCAAAACAACTCCCCAAAAAGTGTTTGCACGCAGAATCGAGCCCATCCATGCCGTCGCACACCTGTACTCGCCAGGCTACCGCTCGAGCTACTACAAGCTAGTCACTATGTACATCGCTCATATAAGAACAATAGTATACACGCTATTTATTGCACAAAACATGATTTTTTTTAAATTTGAAGCAAAAGTTTGATAGTTCACAGATGTCAAAACAAAGTTTGCGATCATGCAAAAAAAGTTCACAAATTTGAAAAAAGTTCATCTATTTTTTTCAAGTTCATCAAACTTGAAAAAAAGTTCATCAAATTTGAAAAAAGTTCACCGATTATGAGAAAAGTTCATCAATTTTGGAAAAAGTTCACAAATTTAAAAAATGTTCATCAATTTAAAACAAGGTTTATAGAATTTTTTTAAAAGTTCGACGATTATGAAAAAAGTTCATCGACTTTGAAAAAAAGTTCATCAATTCTGGAAAAAAATTACAAATTGCATTGATTTCAGAAAAAGTTCACAAAATTTAAGAAAAGGAAAAAAGGAAAAAGAAAAAGAAAAAAGGAAAAAAGAAAATAAAAAGAGGAAAAGAAAGTATAAGAGGAAGGAAAGGGAGAAGTTATTCGCTCAGGCTTTGTGGTTGGGTGGTCAGTGCTGTTCGTACAGTATGTGAGATCTTGGGTTAGAGTATGAGAGATCTTGGGTTCGATTCTCCATGGTGCGCTCGTTTTTTTCGTTAAAGAAAAGCGAAACGGACCAGCCCAGCTCGCAGGAGGGACATGTGCTTCAGGGAAAATAGTCTGTAACGAGCGCCTAAAGCGCCAAATAGGAGATTCTGCGCTATTGCATAATCCAGTCTCCGACTCGGTACCAGTTTACGATGAGCAACCACCACACCAAATGGCTCCATGGTTTGTAAGCATGCGCTAATCGAAGTTGTTCACATACACGAGCATATACTCGCCCCTATTCCTATGAACACGCGCACGCACACCCTATCCCTATGAGCACCTCTAAAAGGCTGAGCCAGCATAACATCTTGATCTTTCACGAAGTCATCATAGGCGCCTCGCTGCCGGTGGGAACGTCTTCTCCCACTGAAGAAATACCGCCGGAAGCCTGAAATAAATCCAGAAATAATACGAGCACCGACGTCAAGTTTAGGACTTGAATCCTGATGTGGGTTGAGGATACCACTGTTCTCTTAACCATCTAACCGTAGGTTGGTTCGTAGTGTCCAAACTTATTGAAGTACTAGCAAAATACCTGTGCCATAGATCAACTTAGTTTATACTAACCACATCATTGTTCAATTTTACACACGGATGCATTGCCATCAAGTGTATTTGTAATTGCAAGCTCAAGAGCAGAATGTGCATATTGCACAACTGCTTCACATTATCACTTTGCAAAGAACATTTCATATTGCTAGTGGTAATGTGAAGTAGCCCTCCGAACTGCTCGTGTTTTTTGTGCGTCATAAATCAATTCATAATATTTTGTCAAAAGGTAGCAATGGAATATCTTATAATTCAACAAGTTATGACCATCATCAACACCAACCTTATCACTTCAACATTCGATAGCCCTTCCACTTTCCTTCTCCTCTGTTGAGTGGCCGACAGACTTACCCCCTTCTCCTCTTGTGGTTATATATATTCCGTCTGTCTGGAATTTTACGCTCCATATTTTCTGTTTATAAAATAGTAAAGATATGCACAGATAGACGTTTAGACGCATGTTAACAAAATGTTATTTGAGACGTTGGTTCTGATCAAGCACTTGCCTTGGAGCCTGTTGATTACTTGAATCTGGGGGAAGATTTTCATGAACATCCATTCCATTATGTTCTCTGTTGCAATTACTCTTCTATAGCAAGCCTTTTCATCATTACTTTGAGCCCTAGAAAAATCTCTGTTAACCTAGCAAAGCTTCAACTATCATGCAACCCAACACATGCAATCTAGAAAAGATGGGTCTGAGATACATCTCAGTTTTTACAGCCTACTATATATCAGCCAAACATAGATGAAATTTGCTATATTAGCTATTCCTTCATGTTTGTCTTCTATAAAAGAACATACGTAAAACTAGAAAAGATGCACAAACCGAGGACAAAACATAACATAAAAATAAAAATAAATTATTTCCATCAAGCAAATAAATACATATGCTCAAATGAAGCTAGTGCTTCCTTCACAAAAACACGTAAAATAGTAAGTAAAAGTTGAAACACAAGGATAACAAAAAGTTAAATAACATGTGAAGGAGCGACGCACTATAATTATAACTGAAAAGTCACATAGGAGAACTCCCAAGTTTCCCTTCTGTTTTAATGCGCTACAAGATGAAGAAGTATAACTTGACATGTATCCCTTCTCTTATCTGTATTATCATTAGATATATGAACTAGTTCACAAGTGAGAATGAAAAAGTTAAGGCAAGGGACAATGAAACAAGTTGAAACATGAAGGTAACTCTAATATCTATTAATCAAAGACGTACCGGACCAGGATTTGGCCAAAGCTAGACAAAAAAATGTATTTCAAATTGGTTCTAATTTAGTTCAATTTGCAATCTAGCGTGCAACTGAGCATTGTCTGCTCTTGACCATAAAGAGAGGTAAAACTTAGCACCAACATGCCTAACTATCAATCTAACTACCCTGACTACATAATTTCTTATCCTATCTTCAACCTGCGCAAAAGGACAATAGAAAACCGCCTTGAGCTAGCACATCCGAATATGCACACAACCATGCATCATACATGTCCGATGCATCCACACGACCTCCTCCTCCATCTTCTCCTCCAACTGGTGCCATTGCTCGCCATGCCTGCATACACATCGACCTGCTCCTTGTCATGTAACATTTGCATCGGCACTATGCTCGTCGATGCCTATGCCGAGCCCAACCTCGTCACCCATGTATGTAGTATGTTAGCCATGAACGACCGTTGCTGCACTCGCCCTTACCTATTCGTAGTGCCTCTAATAAATTTGCAGCCATGTGCGTCCTTACCCATCATGATACACTCTACTTCAATGACACGGATATATGAGAAAGGATATACGGGAAGGACCCAATGTGAGACGGAAGTGAGAGGAAAGAGTGCCTACAGTTGCCACCACCACCTATACAGTGCTCTCGTTCGGTTGTTGCCACCAGGAAAGAAAACTCAAAGAGAACAAAGCCAAAGCACACATAATCGGATGATGCTGGATTGGCCTCGACGGACGCTTCCTCGTCTGGTGGCTCCGTCTATCGCTCCTTTGCCTCCACGGGATCCACCCCTCCTTCCTCTCTCTCTCGCCAAATTGCTATAAACCCGAGTTTTAAGTTCAAGTCCTGGGCGCCTTATTTAGGGGAGAAGTTAGGGAAGACAGTCAGGAATGCAGAGTCCGATTCCGATTCTCCACCTTCAGAACCGTCTCCCGCTACGGGGTGGCGGCGGTGGCGCTTCGAGCAGTAGCACAGGAAAGGGAGAGGATGACCAAGGCTCACGAGAGCATGCATTTTTTCCAGAATTTTTACCGAGGTTTTTTTTTAGTTTTTAGCGTGCAATTCGCGTGCGGGGGAGGGGCGGTAATGGGGGAGATGAAACAGAAAAAATGCCTCATTTGGTCCATATGATAGGAATACCATGGGAGTAGAAAAATAGTGTGATAACATGCATCTCACTTCCTATAAAGAAAAAAAATGTCAATGAGTCACGTGATACCAATTTTTTTATTGGGTCTAGGCTAATGCTTCCTCCGTTTAAAATAAGTGTCTAATGTATTAACTTTTGTACAAAGTTATACTAGAGTTGAGATACAGATGGAGTATATATTTTTTTTGATATATGAATGATTGCTTCCTATCCTAGGAATCCATTCCCACGAACCAAAGGGTTCAAAGGAATTTTCCTACAAAATTCATATCCTGCAAAATTTATGCGAACAAAAGAAGAGGCCTAACGGTTGACGGTAAAGATAACCAGTGATCCAAGACCAGAAATTGTACTAGTAAGCAACCAATTCCATCGCACGTCATCACATTTCTCATTCACTTACACATCATCAGATAAAAAAAAACTCATGTCATGACAATTGTTAATAAACAAGTATGGAATATGATACACCAAACACTCTACCATTCTTCCTACAGACCGAGCCGGTCTATACAGGCCCGGCCCTGACCCAGCCCGTAAAAAAACCACCGGGCCTTCGTGTGAGCTCAGTCGGACATGTCGTGCTCGTTCCAGCACAGCAGCATCGAGACACACCGCCGGAGGATGTACAGCCTCGTCCTCTGCTGCTTCAGAACAGCATGGCACCGGGACCGGAGCCCGCCGATGCCACTGCAGGCGGCCTGTTTCCTCCGGCGCTGCAGCTGCGGTTGGGACCGCGCGCTGTCGTCGTTGGCCTCAGCCGGCGCTGAGAGGTGGTGATACGCCGAGCAGACGGACACCAAAGCTGAAGCGGCTAGCTCCATGATTGCGATTTCGAAGGAGAAAACGAGCTTGTCGCGGGAGAAACAACTGTAGCAGCAGCAGAGCAGAGGATAGCGTGGTGTGGCGAACCTGGGGAGGGGCCTGTGTTTTATATGGCCCGAGCCGAACCCACACGATTACGACGGCTCGTTATTGTAAGCCGACATTGATAGGTGTAATGACGGTTCTACCCTCGGTTTAGTTTCTCTATAATCCGTCCAGCCCCCTAACCAACGGATTGAGAACACTAGACGGACTTGTTTGTTCTTCTTGGTGTTGTTTAAGTATGATTTGTAGAGGATTGGTGCAATTCACAATATATTCATCGGGTGCGTATGCACGTATATATATAGGTATAAAGGGAGTCTAGACCTCAACTACTACCTTCGTACGGGTTTTTAAGTCCCCCCGACCGAATCGCATGGACCAAGACGTGATGTGCTGTAACTGCGCAAAAATATTCAAGCAGAGCGAGAGACCAATGAGCTTCGCCTACAGTTACTGCATGCATCAGAGAGCTTTGGTTTTCTCTCACACGCGTGCATGCAGCCCAGAAGTAGTACTTTCTCTCTCCCTTGATTACTCGCTGGCTCTCCCTTGCATGCATGCAGCACATGATTACTCCCTCTCTCTCCCTTGCATGCAGCGCATCATTTTAATTTTTGCATGACGCTCGAGGCAGCGGCCTTGTAAACATGGTACGGGCGTTCGGTGCTGAGGGGACCTAAAAACCCGGACGGAGGTAGTATACAAGGAAGGAGGTAGACTTGTTGTACAAGAAACACACATGCAATATACATCTCAACACCCCCCCCCCCCCCCCCCCGCAGTCGAAGCGTCGCTACGGCCGACACAAAGGCTGGATCGAAACTCCTCGAAAGGGGCCGTAGGCAACCCCTTGGTCACGATGTCCGCAAACTGTTGGGAAGTAGGGACGTGAAGAACGCGAACATGACCAAGAGCTACCTGTTCCCGAACAAAATGAATATCCAGCTCAATGTGCTTGGTGCAACGATGATGAACCGGGTTGGCGGAGAGGTAAACCGCGGAGACATTATCGTAGTAGACAATCGTGGCCTTGTCGACAGGACAAGAGAGCTCATGAAGAAGTTGACGAAGCCAGGAGCACTCTGCACCAACATTAGCCACCGCTCGATATTCTGCCTCAGCGCTGGACCGAGAAACAGTGGGCTGCCGTTTAGACGACCAAGAGATCAAGGACGGTCCAAGATAAACACAATACCCCGAGGTGGAACGTCGCATGTTGGGGCAGCCGGCCCAGTCAGCATCAGAATAGGCGGTGATGTCCATAGCAGTGGAGGCATGAAGAGTCACTTCGAGATCCATGGTGCCGTGGATGTAACGGAGAACACGTTTGACCGCGGTCCAGTGAGCATCGCGAGGGGCATGCATGTGTAAGCAGACCTGCTGGACAGCATACTGAAGCTTCGGTCGTGTCAGGGTGAGATACTGAAGGGCGCCCACAATCAACCGATAAAACGAAGCATCCGAAGCAGGTGAGCCGTCGGTGGCAGAGAGCTTGGCCTTCGTGTCAACATGAGTAGACGCGGGTTTGCAATTAAGCATCCCAGCATGATCAAGAAGCTCATGAGCATACTTCCGCTGATGAAGAAAGAAACCATCTGCACGTCGAACAACCTCGATGCCGAGGAAATAGTGCAGAGGACCAAGGTCCTTAATGGCAAACTCAGCGCGAAGACGATCGGTAAGCTGTCGAAGAAGAGCACTAGAGCAAGCTGTCATGATGATGTCGTCAACATAAAGTAGTAAGTAGGCGGTAGCATCCCCGTGTTGGTAAATGAATAGCGAAGCATCGGAGCGAGCGGAGCGGAAGCCGAGCTGATGAAGAAATGCTGCAATGCGCTGGTACCAAGCGCGGGGAGCCTGCTTGAGCCCGTACAAGGAGCGAGAAAGCAGGCAAACATGCTCCGGACAAGTGTCATAGACGAACCCCGTAGGCTGCTGGCAATAGACCTGCTCCTCAAGATGGCGATGGAGGAAAGCGTTGGAGACGTTCATCTGGTGCACCGGCCAGGCACGAGATACCGCGAGCTGAAGAACAGTGCGAATCGTCCCGGGCTTGACAACCGGTGCGAATGTATCTGTGAAGTCAACGCCAGCGAGCTGTCGGAAGCCTCGAACCACCCAACGGGCTTTATAGCGGTCGAGGGTGCCGTCGGGATGAAACTTGTGCTTGAACACCCACTTGCCGGTAATGATGTTGGCATGCCGGGGGCGGGGTACAAGCTGCCAAGTCACATTGCGCTGTAGAGCCTCAAATTCCTCCTTCATCGCTGCATACCAAAGCTGGTCGCGAAGAGCCATATGAGCGGAGGTAGGAAGAGGCGACAGGGGCGCCGTAGATGCCAGGCAAGCATACTCATCAGCGGAGTAATGGAGACTCGGCCGATGAACGCCCATGCGTGCACGAGTGATAGGACCGGCGGGTGATGGTGCAGTAGCCGGAGAAACAGCAGGTGCCGGGGGCGCGCCAGGCACGGCCAGGCTGGGCGACTGCCCCGACGAGGCTGATGAAGACGCCGGGGTGGCCAGCGAAGAGCCTGGCGAGGCCAGCGAGGCTGACGAGACCGGTGTGGCCGGCGTAGCCGGCGAGGCCGGCGAGGCTGACGGCGTGGCCGACGAGCCAGGCTGGGTGGCCAGCGAAGAGCCCGGCGTGGCCGGCAAAGCCTCCGACGAAGCCAGGAGAGGAGCTGGCGAGGCCAACGGTGCACGACCCAAAGGAAAGGGTCCCAGTGCAACACGTTGATGAAGAGAGCCAGACGAGGCATGATCCTCTCCAGCGGATGGCACCTCCATGTGTTCCTATGCAAAAGGAAAAGAGCACTCATCGAAATAAACATGCCTAGAGGTGATGACACGGTGAGACACCGGATCATAACATCGGTAGCCTTTAGTGTTAGCCGGGTAACAGAGAAAGACACAAGGCAAAGAGCGAGGGCCAAGTTTATGAGGGGCGGTGGCTGCGACACTAGGATAACAGAGGCATCCGAAAATGCGAAGACCGTCGTAGGATGGAGGAGACCCGAAGAGAAGATGATGCGGGGTGTGGTTCCAACGAACACGACACGGACGAAGGTTAACTAGAAGGGTGGCGGTGGCAAGGGCATCCGGCCAAAACAGGGGTGGCATGTAGGCGTGAAACAGAAGGGTGCGGACGCAATCATTGAGAGTGCAAAGAACGCGTTCGGCCCGACCATTTTGCTGCGAGGTGTAAGGACAGGTTAACCGAAAGATGGTGTCGTGGTTGGAGAGAAGTGTACGGATGGTGAGGTTATCGAATTCCTTCCCGTTGTCAGTTTGGAGAGCATGGATGGGACGACCGAACTGTGTAGACACATAAGAGTAAAAGGCGAGGAGAGTGGCGGGAACGTCAGATTTCCGACGAAGCGGAAAGGTCCACACAAAGTGAGAGTAGTCATCAAGAATAACAAGATAGTATAGAAAACCAGAATTACTTGTGATAGGTGACGTCCACACATCGCTATGAATTAATTCAAAAGGATAAGAAGCAACTGTCGAAGAAGAACTAAATGGGATTCTAACATGTTTGCCCATGCGGCATGCTTGACAAGAATGAGCATCCGCTTTATTACATGAAAAAGAGAAATCCTTGACTATTTGACGAAGAGCGGTGGTGCTAGGATGACCGAGACGGGCGTGCCAAAGATCGATGCCGGCGGAAAGAGCGAGAGGTCCAGTACGTGATGATGATGAAGGTTGGACGGGGTACATGTCGCCGGGACTGTCACAACGGTGAAGAACCATCCGGGTGCGGGCGTCCTTAACAGAGAAACCAACTTCGTCAATTCGACAGTTACAAAATTATCACGGGAAAGATTACGAACATAGACTAAGTTCTGAATAAGTTGAGGAGACACGAGCACATTATTAAGAGACAAAGGCCTAGACGTAGAAGGAAAAGGAGTAGAACCGACATGAGTAATGGGAAGACCAGCGGCGTTACCGACGATGATACGAGAAGAAGTATGAACGGGAGACGCGGAGGAGAGGTTACCCGGGTAGGCTGCCATATGAGATGATGCACCAGTGTCCATGAACCAGTCGCCACCGCCGGTGTAAGAACCGGGCTGAGGCGTGTATTGCAGCACCGAGAGCAGAGCCGGGTCATAGGAGACCGGCGGCGGGGGGTAGCCAGCAAACCCCGTCACCCCCACCAGGGTTTGGCGCGCCATAGCCAAACTGGGCGGGGTAGGGGGGCGGCGGTGGTGTCAGAGCGCCGAGCTGGGGCGCCGCGTAGAAGGCCTGGTGGGCTGCTGGTCGAGGCCCGAGAAGTCCTGGAAGTGGAGCGCGGGGAACCGGCATTGTATAGGCGTGTACAACCCCGGTCCAGGGATTGTGGCCGGTGCCCCATGGTGGCGAAGGAAGTTGCTGTTGCTGGCCATCACCACGCTGCTGTCCACCGCCGTTGTTGGAGCGGTTGCCGCGGCCACGGCGACCACCACGGCCGCGCCGGTCGCCCTGGTTCTGCTGCTGTTGCTGGGGCGGAGGCACCGGCGCCGGAGGGAGGGCGCCGTAGGTGGCGCCATAGGGTGTGCCGTAGCCACCCGCACCAGCGGCTGCTGGAGGCACCGACGGGCGGGGCTGCGGAGGCACCGTGGCCCCCGACGGGAGGTGCTGATGTGGACCCGCCGTGGGAGTAGCCAGCGGCGAAGGCGGTATGGACCACACGAGCCCGCAGGTTCTTCAGGCGACGCTCCTCAAGACGTAGATAGGCCACCGCCCGTTCATAAGTAGGGTTAGCCATAAGAGTAAGATTGGACGCGGCATTACCGAGATCTTCGTTGAGGCCGGCGGTGAGGGTGGAGAGGAGGAGCTTGTCCCCAACCTTGAAGCCGACGTCGTTGAGCTCGTCGGAGAGGGTCTTGAGGCGCATGGAATATGCATCGATGGAGGAGTCGTTTTGGTGACAACCAAAAAACTCCTGCTGCAAGAAGACGATCCATTGGAGCTTATTGTCGGTGAAGAGGCCGATGATCTTCGTCCACACCGTGTAGGCATCGTCACCGTCGCGAACAACGGTGTGGAAGATGTCCTTGCACACGGTGAGGAAAAGCCACCGGATGATGGTGGCGTCAACCGCCATCCAATCCTCATCGCGACGCATGGCGAGGAAGTCGGTGGTGCCGTCGACGTGATCGCGGAGATTGTACTCATGGAAGAGGAGGTTAAAGTAGGTTTTCCAGGCGTAGAAGTTGGCCTCCGTGTGAGAAAGCTTGATCGGGACGCGATCGAAGATCGGGACGTCGCGGATGTACGCCGGGTTGGGGAGGGAACCGGCCTCGGAGGAAGAGGCAAACGGGTTGCTGCGATGGGAGAGGCTGGAGTGAGACATGGCAGCGGTGGAGGAGAGGCTCGGGAGGAGGCTGGTGTAGACCGGGGTTCAGGGAAGCAAGCAGCGCGGACGTGCGAGAGCGGCGTGGCGAGGCTGCTACGTGTGGCTGGGCTGGGGCGCTAGGTGCGGATGAGGAGGAAGCAGCGCAGGTAGAGCGTGAGATGCGGCGACGACTAGGGCGGCGGCGCGGCTGGGAGATGCGCGGCGGCAGCTAGGGCGCGGGGTTAGGGCGCAGCGACGGCGAGGGTTGCGGTGCGCGAGGGAAGACCGAGTTAGGCTGATTCCATGTAGAGGATTGGTGCAACTCACGATATATTCATCGGGTGCGTATGCACGTATATATATAGGTACAAAGGGAGTCTAGACCTCAACTATACAAGGAAGAAGGTAGACTTGTTGTACAAGAAACACACATGCAATATACATCTCAACATGATTTATAAACTCAAAAAAGTATGATTATATTACTTGTGACATAGTACATTTTTTGTTTCTTCTCATCACTAATTTATGGATGCTTCTGTCAGTTGGAATTTATGATTCTATTACATTACTGCAATGATTTGGAGACGTTTGTCTGCAGTCGGCACTAATATATCTGTAGTACAGATGATTATTGATTAGTGCGCTAGCTAATGGTGACGTTCGGCTAGCTCAAGTACGTGGATAGAGTAGAAAAACAGGGTGCCTGACTCGGATCTGATGCAGAGTCGTGCATATTGAAAGAAAAATATGGTCACATCACCAATCACCACTTAAGTTGAAAACATGATGCTGTTGCGGCGTATGACCTACAGCCTGGAGGTGATTAAAATAGAAAAAAGATTTGGAACACAAAGGTGCTCTGTCCCTCAATTATGGGTGCTGTGAAGGTGGTCTTAATCAAAAGTAAGCAATGGTAATATTACATGTTCTTTTTTGTTAATAGTGTAACTCTTGCATGTGTCGTAGGAGGTAGTAGGAATTTAGTCTCTTGTATCTCGCTCCTGATTTGTGGTAGCTACTACTACTCCGCCTCAAAAAACTTGTCTTACATACTATACAGATGTATTTAGATAGGTTTTAGTGTTAGATATGTCCATCCTGATAAATTTAAGACAAACTTTTTGGGGCCGAGGTAGAATATAGTTTGAGCGTTGCTATATGTACAATGAGTTTTTGTACAGACAGTTGTACGACACTACTCCATCACCTTGGATTGAACGGCCAGATCATGAGTGATGCAGGATTGTAGTGTTATACAGAGATCATACTGGAAATGTATGACACATAGCAATATTAATATAGTTTAGGCAGCTGAATGGTCTTCTTGGTGTAAATATCCTTAATTAGAAACCCTTTTTTCTATTTCTTCCTTTCTTTCTTTTTCTAGTGTACATTTGTATAGCTTTTTCTTCCCCTTTATGGCTTTTAGCCGTCCTGAACCTTGACCTGTATTTCTCGGGGTGTCTCATCCTATCTTAATGAATGAAATCAGCACAATGCTGTTTTCGTCAAAAGAACAACGTCATTGTTTGAGTCCATGCGAGTATTTCTTTCTGGAACGGATGTTCATTCTTCCTCGCAAAGTAGGAAAAATAAAATATGAGTATCATTTTTATATAATTTCTTTTAAAGAATAGACATATGTTTGACTTTATAGATAAACTCATATTGGCAACGTCAAACAACATCCAGCTGATAGTACATAACCAAGTTTTTAAAAGGTACACACAAGCTCACGACGGGATCCCCAGGTAGGCCCATGACAAGGATTTAGCCCAGCTAGGCCCACAATCCTAGTCTTCATCAGGAGAATCACTCGGTTGGGTCTGCATTGATAAAGTCCATTCGCTGAATACCATAAAGCCCATCCGACTAAATAACGTCCATCTGAGTGGACCAAGACGTGGTCAATCAAGACGAACGTTACCCCGACACCATTAAGACGATTCTTGTGATGACTTGATAATGACACCAGTAACTACCATCATTATGATCGTTATTACTACCATCACTATGATCGTTATTACATCACGGCTCATAATAGCCCATGTAACTCCACCTTCTCACCATATATAAGGTGAGAAGGTGCGAGACCTAGACAGTTTCACTCAAGTCTACAGGTTGGACAAATCCTTTTTGATCTCTCGGCTCACACAAGAGGGAAAACATCCAGGCAGGAGTAGGGTATTACCCCTAGAACAGGGGTCCAAACCTAAGTAAAACTTCAACTGTGTGAAATCCCATACCTAGATCTTCTAGGTGTGCCTTGGCTCAGTAAAATCCCTGAATCCTGAACATTATCGCGAAATCCCCGCGATAGTTGGCGCCCACAGTGGGCAAGCATGCGTTGGAGTGATGGTCCAGGCGGGATAATCTCCGGTCATCGGTGGCGGGCCTAGGGGTGAGCATTTTGTGCATTTAGGCACACTACAATTGGACACTAGCCATGCGTCTTAGTATTCGTCCTCTATCGCACTTCTCATGATTGTTGCAACATTCATCGGTACCATGCACTTCGTTGCAAATTGCTCCAGAGTCATGTGCTTGTAGTTTTCCACTCCCTATCGGCAAGTGAACATTTGTCTTGGGCATGCACCATGATCTGTATCTCTAGTAGCCACTATCAATGCTATTTCTCAGCTTGTCGGTATGGTCAACTCTGACTCTGTTCTACTCTGGAGGTCCCGTCAGGAGCTCGCTCCAAATCCAACTGCCCCCATGGAGGGAAGTTTCAGCTTCTTCCTTCTCGCGTCGGTGCCGGGATTTTAAGTAACGCGTCGACCATACACCCACAGGTAATAATCACCGGCAATTGGAGTAACATGACCGCAAACCATCCTCCCATGAATGACGTAGCCGCTCCCTCGGATTCCCGAGGTGGTTGTTCAGATGGCCGCCATGCGACATCATCCTCTACTATAAAAGTTTGATAGTGAAGCGCCCCAACCCTAGCCGTCGCCTCGCCCTTCCTTAACGTCTCCTCCCTTAGCTATATTCTCCCCTCTCCGTCACAACGCCACAGCGATGGAGGGACACAACCTATTGGCCGAACCACCCATCCCAATCGTGGTGCATTGATGGTATGCGTATTCCCCACATGGTGGACGAGAAGGGTAGCCATCACTTCTTCCTCCCATAGCGGCTTTAGTGATGATGGTCGCAGGGGATCTGCCATTCCACATGGTAGTGGTCAACGTCGGTCTAGCGCCTCGGGCGCCATCATAACTGTTAATGACATCATACCCACCAACTGACCCCGTCGCTCCCACCATCTCCTTGTCCCCAAGCCCGAGGACCCGGCCATCGCCAGTTGCGGCTCTCCGCCCTATAAGCGCACACGAGCCACCGTGATGTGGAGTGCATCTGTCAGGAGTTTTGCCCACAACCACCGACGAGGAGCAGTTGCGGCTCGTGGTTGCCACTCCTGGGTATGACTCCAATGCCTTCTTGGACAGTCTCTTAGAGAGGACAAGGATGACGACTAGACGACATCGGAGGTGGTGGTACCATAGGTAGTAGTGCATAGCAATGTTGAATAGCGACATTGCACATTTGAAAATGTCGTTTAATGACATTTGAAGTCGCAAAAAAATATGTAGTGCGATGACTTTAGGCCACTAACATCTGGCACGATTAAATGTGCTTATATTGAACATAGAAAAATTGAAGCATTTCAAGAAAAGAAAAGAACAAATAAATAGAAAATATATGAAGGACACAATATGGCAACTTTGTGTTTGTACACGACCACGACAACCTTCAAATGAATATGGAGTGTGTGACATATGCCATATGGTGACCACACATATGGAAACTATGGTAGACTTGCTCTACGTGGGAGATGTTGAGAGACAAAAGAGCGTGATGATAAGGAGCAGTGTCAGTGGGTGAGTAGGGGGGTGACGGGAAGAGAGGAAGTGGTAGAGGTAGGCAACATGTGTCAACCCTTCGCTGCTCAGCCTCATATGTTGCGGCACTATGCCCTTGCATGATGGCATTGTCGAAAAAAGAAAGTATGAGATCCATGTCTAATTTATCTTTTCTTTTGGCTTTTCTTAGGCTTCATAGGTAAAAATAAGTGTTTTCCCATTTAGGGTTTACTGAGTTGAAAGTTGGCTTTTAGTTGGTTGGAAGCTAGAATAGGAGTAGTTGGAAGTGATCCATTTAGGATAGTAAAACTGCTCCCTGCGCTCTCACACCCTATCATTTCTGACCGTTCATTTTGGTGATCCAAGCATTTCTGGCCGTCAAATCTGGTGTTTATGGCGACCTTCAACACACATTTAGTTAATGGCCCAACTGTCCTAATGGGTTGCTGCTCCAGAAGATTAAACAAAGCCCTTTGGTAAACTAGGCCTATTTTCTCTCCCATTTACATAACTAAGTCCAAAGCATCATTACGCTTGTCAAAAATTGTTCGCTCGAGTCATCTAGCCCAACGATCTATACAGACGAGAATGTGTGCGATGTGGGGATACAAAGAGGATGCATGCGGTCTTAGTGGATCGAGCCAATGCTTCCGAGGGGATAGAGTCGATGTAAAGCGTGTGAGGGATTAAGTCGAGGCCAGGCACGCGAGAGGACCAAGAGCAGGCGCGGGATGCAGGTTTACCCGTGGCGCGATATGGGATGAAGGTGAGGCGAGGCGAATGAGGGGATCTAGCCGAGGCGAGGCGTGCGAGTGGATTTAAGCCAATAAAGTAAGGTCTTCCTATGTCGATGTGATACCTCACATGTATCCCTAGACCATTTTCCAGCGAGGTAAGCATCCCTATTATGTCTAATTGTTTTGTGCATTAGGACGATCTCCGTTGGTTGTGATTGATGAATTTATTTTCTATGGCACCTGTTTTTTGTGTTGAGAATTCGATTGCTTGTGAGAGCTTACTGGGGGAGGGTTTGAATTTGGGAATTTGTTGATTAAATTGGCAAAGGTCGTGCTCTTACCTATCATTAGTTTGGGAAACACGTGAAAAGGAGAAGCACCGGTCATATCATGCATCAAGTAGGGTAGCATCGATCTAGAGTGAAGAAAGTGGTTGGGTGTATCAGATTGAGGTCATCAAGGAGATAATAGATAATAACATGATGGAGCCAAGAACAGATATCTGGTCATTGTCCATGAGCAAGCACATCTACCTGCCCGCGCTATCATGGCTCACATGAGACTTTGCGTGCAAGCAAAGTAAAATTCTTTTCTTGCGGTTGCATCTAATGGATCCAAAGACAAAGACAACTACATCTTAGGCTTGTTGCACAGGGCGCATGCTACTCATAGCAAGAGGGCCATGTGAATTTTCTGAATACCATGTATGTTGATTGATGATACGTCTCCAATGCATCTATAATTTTTTATTGTTCCATGCTATTATAGTATCAATCTTGGATGTTTTATATAACTTTTTGTGGTATTTTATATCATTCTTTGGAACTAACCTATTAACCAAGTGTCGGTTTTTGTTTTCTGCTTGTTTTGGTTTTCCAGGAAATCAGTCCAAACGGAGTCCAAACGCTACAAAACTTTTTGATGATTTGTTTTGGACAAGAGAGACCCTAGAAGGTTCGGGAGGAGACCAGATGACAACCGAGGAGACACAAGGCAACAGGGCGCGCCCAGGAGGGTAGGCGCGCCCTGTTACCTTGTGAGCCCCATGGGTCTCCGTCTGACGTAAGTCCACCTCTATAAATTCTCAAATATTGGGAAACCAACAGAGAGCCACCCGAAACACTTTTTCTGGCGCCGCAAGTTCTTGTTCTTTCGCAATACCATCTGGAGGCCTTTTCCGGTACTCTACCAAAGGGGGAATCGATCATGAAGGGCTTCTACATTATCCTTGCTGCCTTCCAATGATGCATGAGTAGTTCACCACATACTTACGGGTCCATAGCTAGTAGCTAGATGGCTTCTTCTCTCTCTCTGATCTTCAATACAATGTTCTCCTCGATGTTCTTGGAGTTCTATTCGATGTAATCTTCTTTTGTGGTGTGTTTGTTGGGATCCGATGAATTGCGGGTTTTGTTCGACATATGCCCTAGAGGCAATAATAAAATGGTTATTATCATATTTCCCGTTCATGATAAATGTCTATTATTCATGCTAGAATTGTATTGACCGGAAACTTAAATACATGTATGGATACATAAACAACACTGTGTCCCTAGTATGCCTCGACTAGACTAGCTCATTGATCAAAGATGGTTAAGGTTTCCTAACCATAGACATGATTTGTCATTTGATAACAGGATCGCATCGTTAGGAGAATGATGTGATGGGCAAACCCAACCGTAAGCTTAGCATCAGATCGCTTAGTTATTTGCTACAACTTTCTTCATGTCAAGTATCATTTCCTTAGACCATGAGATCATGCCACTCCCAGATATTGGAGGAATGACTTGTGTCCTATCAAACGTCACTTCATAACCGGGTGATCATAAAGGTGCTCCATAGGTATCTCTGAAGATATTTGTTGGGTTGCCTGGATCGAGACTGGGATTTGTCGCTCCGTGTGACGGAGAGATATCTCTGGGCTCTCTCGGTAATACAACATCTCAACAACCTTGCAAGCAAGTGACTAATGAGTTTAGTCATGGGGATTTTCTATTACAGAACGAGTAAAGAGACTTGCTGGTAATGAGATTGAACTAGGTATGGAGATACCGACGATCGAATCTTGGGTAAGTAACATACCACCGGACAAAGGGAATTGTATACGGGATTAACAAAATCCTTGACATCGTGGTTCAACCGATAAAGGTCTTCGTGGAATATGTAGGAACCAATATGGGCATCCAGGTCCCGCTATTGGTTATTGACCGGAGAGGAGTCTCGTTCGTGTCTACATGATTCTCAAACCCGTAGGGTTGCATGCTTAACGTTTGATAGCACGGGTAGTATTGATATATTAATAGTGGAAAGTTTGAAGGTTGTTCAGAGTCCCAGATGGAATCCGTAACATTATCAGGACCTCCGAAATGGTCCGAAGGTAAAGATTATATATGGAAAGTTGTTGTCGGGGTTCTGGGACAAAGTCTGGGTTTTTCGGTATTGTACCGTGAAGACACCGAAAGGTTCCAGAGGGGTTTGGAAGTCCTAGGAGGATTCTGCCACGTCCCAAACAATATCATGGGCTGTAGGGGGTGCCCTGGACTTATTGGGCTAGGCACATCAGCCCCTACTTGGCGCATGCGCCCAGGGGAAGGGAAACCCTAAGGGGGAGGGCCCTCCACTTGGCTTGGAGGGCACGCCCCTCCCTCACCCCTATATATAGGGGGTGCAGGGGGCAGCAAACCCTTCCGCCCTTGCCCCGTCTCTTTCCTGTTACTCCTTCATAATCTTCGGTACGCATTTGGTGAAGCCCTACCGGATTTCCGCTGCCACCACCACCACCACGCCATCATGTTGGTTCAGATCTCATCTACCTATTCGCCCTCTCTTGATGGATCAAGAAGGAGGATACATTACCGAGTCGGACGTGTGCTAAACTTGGAGGTGCCGCACGTGCGGTGCTTGGATCAGATTGGATTGCGACGCGAATATGACTACGCCAACCATGGTCTCTAGATCGTCAACACTTTCAGTCTACAAGGGTATGTAGACACCTCTTCCTCTCGTTGCTATGCATCTCCATATATAGATCTTGGGTGTTCCATAGGAATTTTTTGATTTTCATGCAACATTCCCCAATAGTGGCATCATGAGATAGGTCTATGCGTAGATATATATGCACGAGTAGAACGCAAAGAAGTTGTGGGCGTTGATGTTCAAATTTCTTACTTCCTTTGTTTTATTTGGATTCAGCGGTATTATGGGATGAAGCGGCGCGGACCAACCTTACTTGTCCACGCACAAGACAGCGGTTCCACTGACTAACATGCAACTTGTATTGCATAAAAGTGGCTTTGCGGGTGTCTGTCTCTCCCACCTTAGTTAAATCTGATTTGACAAAAAGGCAGTCCTTGTAGAAGGTTAAAATACAACTTGTATATCACCGTTGTGGTTTTGCGTAGATAAGAATGGTTCTTATAGTTTGCCCTAGCAGCCACGTAAAATTCCAACAACAAACTAGAGGATGTCTAACTTGTTTTTCTAGGGTATGTTGTGATAACAAAACGTGATGTGATATATTTTGATGTATGAAATGATCGTGTTTTATAATAGGTTCACGACTTGCATGTCGGTGAGTACGTCAACCGGCAGGAGCCATATGGTCATCTTTAATTTATTGTATGACCTGTGTGTCAATCATTAAACGCCATGTAATTGCTTTACTTTATCGCTACGAGTTAACAATAGTCGTAGAAGCAATTGTTGGTGGAGACAACCACATGACGACACGATGATGGAGATCATGCCAGGTGCTTTGGAGATAGAGATCAAAAGCACAAGATGATGACCACATCATGTCATATATATTGATTGCATGTGATGTTTATCTTTTATGCATCTTATTTTGCTTAGGACGACGATAGCTTTATAAGATGATCCCTTCACTTAAATTTCCAGATAAAAATGTTCTCTCTAAGTATGCACTATTGAGAAAGTTCGTCGTATCGAAGCACCTCGTGATGATCAGCTGTGATAGACTCTACATTCGCATATAATGGGTGTAAGCCAGTTTTACACATGCGGAATACTTGGGTTAAACTTGACGAGCCTAGCATGTACAGACATGGCCTCGGAACACGGAGGACCGAAAGGCCGAACATGAGTTGTATAGTAGATATGATCAACATGGATGTGTTCACCGTTGATGACGACCCCATCTCATGTGATGATCGAACATGGGTAGTTGATTTGGATCATGTAACACTTAGACAACCTGAGGGATGTTGATTTAAGTGGGAGTTCACTTGTAATTTGATTAACCAAACCCATTATCATGAACATAGTCTAAAGTCTTTGCAAATTTATGTTGTAGATCAATGGCTCGCATTGTAGCTCCCCTAAATTTTAATGCGTTCCTAGAGAAAGAAAAGTTGGAATATGATGGAAGCAACTATACGGACTGGGTCCATAATTTGAGTATTATCCTCACTGATGCACAAAATTTATGTCCTTGATGCACCGCTAGGTGAACCATCTGGTCCCGAAAATCTGGACGTTATGAACGTCTGGCATACTAGAAGTGATGACTACACGATAGTTCAGTGCGCCATGCTTTACAACTTAGAACCGGGACTCCAAAGACGTTCTGAGCACCACACAGCATATGAGATGTTCCAGGAGCTGAAATTGGTATTTCAGGCTCATGCCCGAGTTGATAGGTATGACACCTTCGACAAGTTCTTTAGCTGCAAGATGGAGGAAAACACCTCCATTAGTGAGCATGTACTCAAGATGTGTGGGTACTACAACTGCTTGAATCAGTTGGGAGTTAATGTTCCGGTTGAAGTAGCGATTAACAGAGTTCTCCCGTCACTGTCACCAAGCTACAAAGGCTTTGTGATAAACAATAACATGCAAGGGATGAAGAAGACGATTCCTGAGCTCTTCGCAATGCTTAAGGCCGTGGAGGTAGAAATCTCAGTTTATAAGATTTTCTTGTGCACCTTTACTTTTTCTCGTTGTATTAGACATGTTTGAATTGTTACCAAATTGCTTCTCAAACATGTGATTACTAGACACTACATCTTGTCCTTATGTATAAAAATGGTCGAGGCTAATAGACTATTACATTGTCGGTTTCATGCATGTCAAGCATTATTTCACGCATATAAAGCATGTGGGCTATATACCTACTACCTTAGCATGCCAACAAATAAAAAATGTCTATTACAATTCGTTACACATCATGATAACAAACTCATTTGTGACCTCGGTTAAGCAATGCTTGCTTATTAACTATAATTGGTTACGGTGAGATTGAGAAGGACTTATGGTTAGAGATGATATAAGCATAATGTTATCCTACATATATATGATTAATGAAGTCCTACAAAAGTATAACACTCGTTCTTGATGGCTAAATGTACAAAAAATTAATTTCCTTCAATTCTCCTACATATGTATTTTCTCATGTCGTCTATAGCAACTAGGTTTTCAAATTTATTTCTTTAACACTCGTTCCTTCGTCTGATTGACATGCTTATATGGTTTCTTTTTTTATGTAAATGACGTCAAGTCCTCACTATTAAGGAACTCCTATTATATTTCTATTTTATAGTTCTACTTATCAATTGCAGTTTTAGCCGCCACCTATTAGTCATGTTTCCACATGCATGTGAAGATAAATGTTATGCTAAATTCATCTATTGGCATGCTTTTATTTTCACAATGCACCACACCTTGATGATTTCTTTCATTATTTGGAAGAATTTTTTTCATTTGACATGGCATCACATCCTGTTGATTTCTTTCATTATTTTATCATGCCAGTCAAGTATTACATGGAATAGATTTTCAACACACACTTTTCGATATAATTTTTATGTCAATTATGCATTTGACATGCTTCAATACTGGTTTAGAAGACGAGCCATGTAAGACTACAAGAATGAAACATGACTTCAAGGCCCATGAGCTGAAATAGCCCTTTGGCAAGCAATGTAAGGCTATGAGAATGGAACATGATTTCAAGGCCCACAAGCCTAAGTAGCCCTCGGTGTGATCCCAAATGGATGACTAGAAATCCACACCGTGAAGGCTTTTGGATATACCAGTAAATGTTTATGCAAGCATTCGTTGAATATTTTTTGTTATCTAACAATGTATTTAACAAATTCAAAATTTATGGCATCAAGACGGCAACCAGAACTCGCCAACCCGGTAGCAGCACACTATAGAGGATGTAGTATAGCACCACGCCCACATGTCTTTTGCTGGTGTTGTTTTTTTGACCTTTTTTACCCATGGAATGGATTTAACACTTAAATGCAAAATGAATAAGGGTATATCATGGTAAATATGTGGCATATGGATACAATTACCCCACGAGAAAAAGTAGCTTCAAAGAACTATATTGATTTTCTTCCTCCCCAACGCAAGCGTCACTAGTGAGCCTCATCAAAAATTAAAAAAAATAAAGACTTCCATAAACATGCAAGACATGCATCTCTACTCACCACTTCAAGAGTCAGTTCTTTTGGCAGCTTTAAAAATAAGCCGCCTCTTTCCCAGCTTATCCCATAAGTCACCTCTTCTATTCATTGAGACTTCTAAACTATTTAGGGCATGTACAATGGTGACATGTGTATACAGATGCCCCATGACAAAAAAGTAGCTCGAGGCATTTATATTAAATTTTTTTCTCCTCAACGCAAGCTACTACCAATGAGCCTTATAAAAAAAATAGACTCCCACTACACATGCATTTCTACTCTCCACTTCAATTTTTTCAGCTTTATGCCTCGTGCAGAGGATCCCACTTCTTCATCCAAACCTACTTTTTTTAACATCTGATCCTACATGGCGTGTGGGCATCATGCTGGGGCTATGCATTGGACATGTCTTTATGGTATAACTAATTTAGAAGTCTCAACAGATTTGAGGAGCGGTTTATTTTTTAAACAGGGGAGAGAGAGCTTATTTTTTAAGCCGCCCAAAAGTACTGGTCCCAATTTTTCAACTTTTTGCACTGGATCACACCTTCTTGCCCCAAGCACCCACTTCTGACATCCGATCCTACGTGACCTGCGGCAATACGCTGGGGCTATGCATTGTCCATGTTCATGTCCTGATGTAGCTTGGTTCCGAGCTTTAGATTGGTTAAAGCCATTCTTCAAAGATGACATTTAAGTTACCAGCGTTACCAGCTTACAAATACAGTCACGATACAGTCATGATCAATTGGCCACATATTTACGAAAATTCATACCATTAGAGCAACTCCAACGGGGCGACCCATTTCGTCCTCCGTCGTCCGTTTGGGTCGACGCGGACACAAAAGGCGGCCCAACGCGCCGACCCAAACAGACGCGCGTCCGCTTTTCGTCCGCGAGCGACCCATTCCCGGCACATTTTTGAGCCGGATTTGCGTCAGCGTGGACAAGCAACGGACGTGCGCATGCTCGCCCTCTCCTCCCCCGGGCACGTTGGTCAGTGGCACATTGGCCCCCATCCAACAGTAACCCTCGCCTTCCTCCTTCGTCACCTACGCCGTCGTCCATTTTTGCCGGCAACTTTGCCAGCTACCGGCGCCTCCACATCCGCCCAGCTACGCCACCCACTCCCACGTCGCCCGCCACCGCTGTCTTGCCGCCGGGGAGCCGACTGCTTCCCACCTCCACGCCCCCACCACCAACCGCCCCCGACCAAGAAGCCGCCTCGCCGCCCGGCCAGATCCTCACCCGCACGCTCGTGGACGCCGGCACGTTCGTCGGACGCCGGCAGGGCAGCTAGCTGGTCTGTGCGCGTCGCGACTCCCTTCGCCGGCCGTCTCCTTCGCCGACGCCCGCAAGCTGTTCGATAATTTGCCAAGGTACAAAATGAACTCCGTCAGCGAGTTCTTTTTTCACAATTTCCTTTGCGACTCCGACGATTCGTCCTCCGATGACGAGGAGGAGATATTGGCTGCTGTGTTGGTCCATCACCACCTCAATAGCCAGCGGCCGTTGTTCCGTGGCTCCATTCCGGGCCACCTTTCGGCGTTGAATCGCAACAGAGAGAGCGGGCATTTCCTTCTTTGGAAGAACTACTTTGATACAACAAACCCGTTGTTCAGACATCAAAATTCCGCCGCCGTTTCCATATGAGTAGGCATCTTTTCAACCGTATTAGAGAGGGGGTGGTCGGCTATGATGACTATTTCGAGTGCAAAGAGGATGCCGTTGGCAAGATAGGGTTTTCCTCTTATCAGAAATGCATTGCCGCCATCAGAATGCTTGCATATGGAGTTCCCGGTGATCTCATTGACGAGTACGTCCGTATGAGCGAGTATACTTGCCTAGAGTCCATGTATAAGTTTTATAAGGCTGTTATCGCTGTGTTTGGCCCTGAGTACTTGAGAGAGCTGACTGTTGAAGATACAACCTGTTTGTTGGCGATGAATGCCAGCAAGGGCTTCCCCAGGGATGCTTGGTAGCATAGACTACATGCATTGGGAGTGGAAGAACTGCCCTTCTGCTTGGCAAGGGCAGTATAAGGGCCATGTCAGGGCTTGCACTATCATACTAGAGCCCGTGGCGTCTCAAGATCTCTGGATCTGGCACTCTTTTTTTGGCATGGCCGGATCATACAATGATATCAACGTGCTTCAGCGCTCGCCGGTGTTTGCTAGGCTTGCCGAAGGCAACAACCCTCCAGTGAACTTTACTGTCAACGGCCACAACTACGACAAAGGATACTATCTGAGTGACGGTATCTATCCTCTGTGGACCACTATTGTCAAGACAATACCCAACCCTGTCGGAGAGAAGAGGAAAAGATTGGCCCAAGAGCAAGAGAGTGCTAGGAAGGATGTCGAGCGTGCCTTTGATGTTTTGCAATCTCGGTGGGGCATTGTTCGGTATCCCGCTAATACCCGAAGCACGCAGAAACTATGGAAGTTGATGACTGCTTGTGTGATCATGCATAATATGATCATAGAAGACGAGCGCCCGGAACGTCTGTATGATCAAGGGTTTCAGTTTCAGGGTGAGAATGTTGTACCTGAGCATGAAGTAGCGGCAACGTTTGAACAGTTCACCCAGTTTCATCAAGACATGCGTTATTGGAAAACTCACGTGCAACTGCAAAATGATTTGGTTGAGCATATGTGGAATCATGTTAGCAACCAATAAATATATCTTCTTTTATTTGTTCGCAATATGTGAGAACTATGTGAGACATTTTTATTTTCATTCTGCTTGTAATAACTATGCTATTTTATTCGGTCCAAACTATGTTATTTGATTCAAACTATGCAAATTCATGCAAAAAATAGAGGGCCAGGCGTCCACACCGGCACATATGGTCGGTGCGTTGGGCGCCCTGCCGACCCATATCTAAAACAGAGCGGACACTGGGCGGGTGACCGACCCAAACGAACAAAAAAGGACGAAATCGCCATTCGTTTGGGTCACCCGGTTGGAGTTGCTCTTAATCTATCATTCCGTTGTTAAAAGTTCCTCAATTGCACGTACGCAGAAACTAGTTGGACACGAAGGTAAATTCAGCTGGGTACGACCGAGAGAGCGACCGGTCAAGCGTGGGCGCACCAGCGGCCGGCACGATGGATCGGCGTCGACATCCATCCACATGTGACACACCCGCTGATCCATGCATCTGCGACAACCACTCCCAAAGCCCCTATCGTGCCTGCCGCGCCCACACGATGGGTCGACATCGGGTAGCATCGTACGCACGCACGTACGTGGCAGGAGGACACCGGTGTGGCCGTGTGGGACGATGAGGATCGGGCTCTGCTGCCCTTCTTTCGCCCGGCACACCACGTTCTTTCACACGGTACGGCCGTGTGGGCAGTCTTTGCTTATCTAATCTTCTCTTCATCTCGCTCCATGCCTTAATTAAATCTGGGACCCCGCATGTGTTCCTACGTTACGCCCATGTTTTCCCTTCATGGTTTGGCTAGATCGTACGCAGGCACGCACGGTGCCAAACCGTCCAGGAGCCAGTGTCGTTTTTACCGGTCTTCGTGTGCTAGTACTGCTGCTCGTGATCACGTTTCTTGTCACGTGCGTTACGTCAAATCTTGTGGTGATGGTATTTGCCACTTCCGTGAACGCCACAAGACGAGAAGAGTTGTGGAATTGTCACTTTGCACCGTACCCAGACCATTTTTTAGACCCCAGTTGTTCCTGTCTTTTCTGTGTGCCCGCTGGATTGCAGTTCCCTCGATTGGCTGCCACGTTTTTGTGTGCCACTCCTGTTTTATTTTGCTTGAGACAGCAGATCTGTGGGGATTGGTATCTTTTTACATGACACCGTGAAACTTAATCCACGCACTGATCCCTTTAAAATCTGACCCTGAATCCCCGAATTAGCAAAAATGCTACATGTATGGACCTTCACAGATAGTTACGGACTTAAGGCTACTGCGAATGCATGGGTGCTTAGATAAGATGCTAAGCACATTAAATAGCTGTAGATAACCATAAACGAAGAGTTCCGGTACATCTGTAGATAACTTGCAACAGAGAACTACTTTTATCGTTGATGAGGATACAGACCTGGGGTAGGGTCATAGGCCTGACCTATACGTCCTACCCAAGGTCACTACCCCAGAAGATAAGAAGACCAAGAATCCACTCGACGGTATAATCACTCGACCGTCATTCCCCACTTTCACTCGACCATATGGAGAATGACTCGACTATATCGAAGACCAGGAGTCGGAAGAACGCACAATGGCCGGGCATTCACTCCTTAGTCTTCATGAGCATTAAGAGTATTTAAGACTGCCGTTACCAGTAACGGCCTTACTTTATGTACATTAAGCCCCTTGTAATGGAGGTTGGTTGGGGTCCTGGCGCACTCTATATAAGCCACCCCCCTCCTCTGGGACAAGGGTTGGCACCCCCTGTAACACAATACACATAATCCAATCGACCGCCTCCGGGCACCGAGACGTAGGGCTGTTACTTCCTCCGAGAAGGGTCTAAACTCGTAAACCTCGTGTGTACATCTTCGCCATAGCTAAGATCTTGCATCTCCATACCTACCCCCCTTTCTACTGTCAGACTTAGAACCACGACAGTTGGCGCCCACCGTGGGGCAGGTGTCTTAGCGACTTATTGGTGAAGTTGCAAGTTTTTCCAATCATCATCATGGTTTACGGCGGCGAGATGGTTGAGGGCCGCGAGATCCGTCTCGGCGCGCTCGTTTTCGTCGCCGACGACTCAACGTGGCTCCAGGAAGCTCCGCTCGATGTCGAGGCGCTCCCCGTCCGTGGGGTGACGCACTTTCACGCGTGCGTTCGTGGCGTCCTTCTTCGGCAGCCGTCGACTCAGTATCAGTCAGCTCCAGCAACATCTCCCCTCCCCGCCGTTCGCCGCCGCAAGTGATCCGGTCGGTCGCGGCTTCAGCGGTGGGTGAAGCATGCGGTGGCTCGACGTTCAGCCACTCATCAAGTCGCGGCAATCGAGCCCGACGAAACTCTCCACGGCTTGTTCGATCTGTCGACTGGCTCCACGGAGACGGCGTCCGAGTGCGATAGCAGTGATCCGGCGGCTGAGGTCCTGATGGTCGACGGTCCGCATGGTCCACCTGGATTTCGCCGCGAGGATGACGAAGAGGTTGGCGGCGATCCATCGCGGGTCCACGAGGAGTACCATCCCAAACCTCTCTCTTCGTAGCAGAGAGAGGATCTTCGCCGTCGCAACATGGACGCACTTCACACGCCCATCGTTGGGGAAACTCCCGAGGCTCGGGCCTTGGAGGAAGCGCGCTTGGCTAACTTGGCTGAGCGCACTCGACTGGAGAACCTGCAGCGCGCTGTCGACGAGCGAGCCCGTGATCGAGTTCCTGATTCCAGTCGACGGCAGCTTTTCCCACCTCCACCTAAGGTATACCGTACTCCGATTCAAAACCTCACTGCTGCGGCCCGAATTGCAGAGTCGATTCAACCTTCCCAGTCCGAGTCTAGCCGAGGGTTGGAGCAGATTTGGGCCCTGCTCCGAGCGGCAGGAGAGCAGAATTCTGCGGTGTCTCAGTCGAGGAACATGATACACAACAGATCTGTGGTAGCAGATACAGTTCAGTCGGCCCATAGCCCAAGATCGCCCCCGCAGAGTGAAGGCCGTGGGCAGTATGATCGTCAGTTTGACCGCGCCAATCATCGTCGAGTGCCAAGGCCTCCTCCGAGGAGTGCGTCGTACGTGCCTCGCCAGAACGATGACAGACGCCATCACAGGGAAGAGCGCAGAGCTCCAATCGACCCAAGGGAACCGGGCTTCGATGCGAGATCCATTCTCGTCGAAGCTTGGTCGACCGGAATAGAGCACACAGAGAAGACCTGGGCAGAGATCGTCCGAGTGGCAACAGGTTACATGTTTCAGGCCCGGAGTGTTTCGGCAGAGCCATCAGAACAACAGTGATACCTCCCCACTTCAGGTTGGCAACAGGAGTTAGTAAGTTTACCGGAGAATCCAAGCCTGAAACTTGGCTTGAAGATTACCGAGTGGCTATGCAGATTGGAGGCGGAAACGACGAGATAGTAATGAAGCATCTCCCTCTTATGTTGGAAGGGTCAGCCCGAGCGTGGTTGACTCAGTTGGCCCCAGACAGTATACACAGCTGGGAAGAGCTATCTCGAGTGTTCGTACGAACCTTTGAGGGCACGTGCAAGCGGCCAGCTGGGCTTCCCGAGTTGCAGCATTGTGTGCAGAAGCCGAATGAAACTTTGAGGGAATTTATTCAGAGGTGGACCACTTTGCATCACACTGTGGAGAATGTATCAGAGCATCAGGCGGTGTGCGCTTTCAAGGAAGGCGTCAAGTACCGAGAGTTGGTTCTGAAGTTCGGTCAGACTGGAGATATGACTCTGACCCGGATGATGGAGATAGCCACCCGGTATGCTAACGGAGAAGAAGAGGATCGACTCCGAAGCGGGAAGAGTAAACCAGTCGGCCAAGAGGCCGGTGGAGGTGGTTCTAGTCGGAAGCAAAAGCGTAAAGCCGAGCCAGCGGCACCTGGAGAGATTGCAGCAGTGGCTCAAGGAAAGTTTAAGGGAAAACCTAACGGGCCCTGGCCTTCTAAGAAGGTGAAGGATCAAGCAGGAAATGATGTGCTGGACTTGCCGTGTCACATCCACACGAAGAAAGATGAGGAAGGTAATCTGATTTACCCAAAGCATACCACTCGACAATCTCGACTCCTGATCCAACAGTTCCGGGAGAAACAGCCCAATGAGAAGGACAAGGAGTCGGACAGAGATGAGGAGGAAGAGGAAGATGACGGTTCCCCCAAGGTCAATTCCACCCTCATGATTTTTGTTGATGTTGAGAGCAAGAGTCGGTTGAAGGTCATCAACAGGGAAGTGAATATGGTTGCTCCGGCGACGACGACCACGTACCTGAAATGGTCTCAGACAGCCATCACATTCGACCAGTCAGACCATCCTGCTCGCGTAGTCGCCCCCGGGAGGCAAGCGCTGGTGGTCGACCCAGTGGTTGGTGGCACTTGACTGACTAAAGTGCTGATGGATGGAGGTAGCGGCCTGAATATCCTGTATGCTGAAACCTTGAAGGGGATGGGCATCCCGATGTCCAAGCTTAGCGAGAGCAACATAAGCTTTCACGGCGTTATTCCTAGAAAGAAGGCCGAGTCACTCGGCCAGATCACTCTCGACGTGGTTTTCGGTGACTCCAAGCATTACCAGAAAGAAAAGTTGACATTTGAAGTCGTGGATTTCCGGAGTGCTTATCACGCCATCCTGGGGAGATCGGCGTACGCGCGTTTCATGGCTCGACCATGTTATGTGTACCTCAAGCTGAAGATGCCTGGCCCCAAAGGTGTGATCACGGTCACTGGCAATCGGCAGAAAGCAGAAGAATGTTTCCAGAAAGGTTCCAAAATCACCGATGCACAGATGGAGGCGGTTGAATTCCAAGAGTATCAGAAGAGTGCAGATCCGAGTGATTTGCTCCGAGCCAAGAAGCCTGCGACAGACTCTGCATTTCAGTCGGCTGATGAAACAAAGCCGATTCATATTCACCTGACCGATACCAATGCTGCACCAACTCATATATCAACGACACTCGACAGCAAATAGGAAGAAGCGCTCATCCAGTTCCTCCGTGAGAACTAGGACATCTTCGCATGGAAACCCTCTAACATGCCAGGTGTACCCAGAGAACTGGCTGAGCACCATTTGCGTGTCGACTCCAAGGCAAAACCCGTCAAAGAGCACCTTCGACGGTCCGCCGTCCAGAAGAGAAAAGCAATCGGCGAAGAAGTGGCTCGACTGTTGGCAGCAGAGTTCATCCGTGAAATCTACCACTCCGAGTGGCTTGCCAATGTCGTCATGGTCCCCAAGAAGGATGATTCACTTCGCATGTGCATTGATTTCAAGCATATCAATCGGTCCTACTCTTTGGCATCTTAAGCAGCTGACAACCGTGCATGATCCCCGGGTTGGCGAAGGATCACTTCCCTCTCCCCCGTATCGATCAGATTGTTGACTCGACTGCGGGGTGTGAGCGCTTGTCTTTTTTAGATGCATATTCCGGGTATCATCAGATCTGACTGTATGGTCCCGATGAAATAAAAACAGCCTTCATCACCCCATTCGGGTGCTTTTGCTATGTCACCATGCCATTCGGTCTTAAAAATGCCGGAGCCACGTTCATGAGAATGATCCAGAAGTGCATGCTCACCCAAATCAGTCGGAATGTGGAGGCATACATGGATGACATCATGGTCAAGTCTCGCAAAGGTTCCGACCTATTGGCTGATCTCGCAGAAACCTTTGCCAACCTAAGAAGGTACGATATCAAGCTTAATCCATCAAAGTGCACATTCGGAGTTCCAGGTGGAAAGCTGCTCGGTTTTCTCGTTTCTGAACGAGGGATCGACGCCAATCCAGAAAAGGTTGTTACCATCCTCCGAATGAAACGCCCTGTGCGAGTGCATGACGTTCAAAAGCTGACTGGTTGTTTGGCCGCCTTGAGCCGATTCATCTCTCGTCTCGGTGAAAAGGCCTTGCCTCTTTACCGATTGATGAAGAAATCTGATAAGTTCGAGTGGTCTAAAGAAGCTGATGCAGCATTTGCAGAGCTCAAAGCCCTGCTTTCCACCCAGCCGGTGCTCGCTGCGCCAATCAGCAAAGAGCCTTTACTGCTTTACATTGCAACCACTGGACAAGTTGTCAATACAGTACTCACGGTTGAGCGAGAAGAGGAAGGAAAAGCTTACAAGGTTCAACGCCCAGTTTATTATCTCTCTGAAGTTCTGACTCCGTCCAAGCAACGCTATCCTCATTATCAGAAGCTTGTCTATGGAATTTACATGACTATGAAGAAACTTGCACATTACTTCTCTGATCACTCTATTACAGTCGTCAGCGACGCACAGTTGTCTGAGATCCTGAATAACAGAGATGCAACTGGTCGAGTAGCAAAATGGGCGATTGAACTCCTTCCACTGGACATCAAGTTTGAGGCAAAGAAAGCTATCAAGTCCCAAGCAATCGCGGATTTTCTTGCTGAGTGGATCGAACAACAACTACCGACTCAAGTCCACTCGGAACATTGGATTATGTTCTTCGATGGCTCCAAGATGCTAATAGGATCAGGTGCTGGAGTAGTATTGGTGTCCCCCCGTGGAGAGAAGCTCAATTACGTTCTCCAGATTCACTTTGATTCTTCCAATAATGAAGCAGAATACGAAGCACTTCTATATGGGTTGCGCATGGCCATTTCACTCGGTGTCCGTCGCCTCATGGTGTATGGTGATTCAGATTTGGTGGTTAACCAGGTGATGAAGGAATGGGATGTCAGAAGTCCATCCATGACTGGTTACTGTAATGTTGTCAGGAAGCTGGAAAAGAAGTTTGAGGGGTTGGAACTTCACCATGTGCCCCGATTGAAAAATCAAGCTGCAGATGAGCTGGCAAAGATAGGTTCCAAGAGAGAGGCCATCCCCCGCAATGTGTTTCTGGAACATATTCATTCACCTTCGGTTCAGGAGGATCCCTTCACAGAAGAGTCGCCACAGCCCAAGAGTGCCACAGATCCGACTGAAGTTGACATCTCAGCCGTGGTCGACTTAGTCATGGAGGTCCTGGTCATCACTCCCGACTGGACAGTGCCGTACATTGCATACATTCTTAGGAAAGAACTTCCGGAGGAAGAAGAAGAGGCTCGACAGGTCGTCCGGCGATCTAAGGCCTTTACTGTGATAAAGGGGCAGTTGTTCAGAGAAAGTGCAACTGGAGTTTGCCAGAAGTGTATCACGCCAGAGGAAGGTCGAGTGATCCTCAATGATATTCACTCGGGGACCTGTGGTCACCATGCGTCCTCTCGGACCAGGCCAAAGCATACCGAGCCGGATTTTACTGGCCGCGGGCCAACGAGATAGCTAAGGAAATTGTGGACAAGTGTGAAGGCTGCCAGTTTTACTCCAACATGTCTCATAAACCTGCGTCGGCTCTAAAAACAATACCACTCGTCTGGCCTTTCGCCGTCTGGGGACTGGACATGGTTGGACCGTTGAGGACAAGCAGGAGTGGATTTACTTATGTGCTGGTAGCAGTCGACAAGTTCACCAAGTGGATCGAAGCCAAACCCATCAAAAGCCTTGAAGCAAGCACAACTGTGAGTTTCATCAGGGAACTTATATTCAGATATGGCGTTCCGCACAGCATCATCACGGATAACGGCTCGAACTTCGATTCTGAAGAATTCAAAGCCTTTTGTGCCTCCCAAGGCACGAGAGTCGACTACGCTTCGGTCCCTCATCCTCAGTCGAATGGGCAGGCCGAGCGGGCAAATGGATTGATTCTCAAAGGATTAAAGCCTCGGTTGATGCGTGACCTGAAACATGCAGCAGGAGCCTAGGTCGACGAGCTCCCATCCATGCTGTGGGGGTTGAGGACATCCCCTAACCGGTCGACTGGAAGGACTCCATTCTTCTTGGTCTACGGAGCTGAAGCCATGCTCCCCAGTGATTTGCTCCACAATGCACCTCGAGTCGAACTCTTCTCAGAAGAAGAAGTAGAACAAACTCGGCAAGATGCAGTCGACCTCTTGGAAGAAGAAAGAGAGATGGCCTTGATCCGGTCGACCATTTATCAGCAAGACTTGTGTAGATTTCATGCTAGAAACCCGAGGGGTCGAGCATTTCAAGAAAGAGACCTGGTTCTTCGAGTGGACCAGCAAAGACCTCACAAGCTTGCTCCAGCTGGGGAAGGCCCTTTCGTCATCACCAAGGTGCTCCACAACGGAGCGTACCGTCTTTTCAACGTCGAACATAATAAAGATGAGCCACGCGCCTGGAATGCGGATATGCTCCGCCCTTTCTATTCTTAAATATTTAGAATGATGAGATGTAATAAGAAATACCTTTTAGTTTGGCTATCAGAAAACATAATTTACTTCTTCTAAATGGTTGTTGTTTATTTCTTTTGTACGATTTACCTTAGCTGCGAATCTACTTCGCCTTAGACGAAGTGATAAAAATCCTATCGAGTGATGAATTTGCCTCTCACTCGGGGGCTTAGCTGCAGCCCAGTGCTCGCCTAAGTGATAAAAATCCTACCGAGTGATGGGTCTGCCTCTCACTTGGGAGCTTAGCTGCAGCCCAGTGCTCGCCTAAGTGATAAAAATCCTACCGAGTGATGAGTCTGCCTCTCACTCGGGGGCTTAGCTGCAGCCCAGTGCTCACCTAAGTGATAAAAATCCTACCGAGTGATGGGTCTGCCTCTCACTCAGGGGCTTAGCTGCAGCCCAGTGCTCGCCTAAGTGATAAAAATCCTACCGAGTGATGGGTTGGCCTCTCACTCGGGGGCTTAGCTGCAGCCGAGTGCTCACCTAAGTGATAAAAATCCTACCGAGTGATGAGTCTGCCTCTCACTCGGGGGCTTAGCTGCAGCCCAGTGCTCGCCTAAGTGATAAAAATCCTACTGAGTGATGGGTCTGCCTCTCACTCGGAGGCTTAGCTGCAGCCCAGTGCTCTCCTAAGTGATAACAATCCTACTGAGTGATGAGTCTTCCTCTCACTCGGGGGCTTAGCTGCAGCCCAGTGCTCGCCTAAGTGATAAAAATCCTACCGAGTGTTGAGTCTACCTCTCACTCGGGAGCTTAGCTGCAGCCTAGTGCTCGCCTAAGTGATAAAAATCCTACCGAGTGTTGGCTCTGCCTCTCACTCGGGGGCTTAGCTGCAGTCCCGTACTCGCCTAAGTTTGAAAAATCCTACCGAGTGGAGAGCAAACCTCCCACTCGGGGGCTTAGCTGCAGTCCCGTACTCACCTAAGTTTGAGAAATCCTACCAAGTGGAGAGCAAACCTCCCACTCGGGGGCTTAGCTGCAGTCCCGTACTCGCCTAAGTTTGAAAAATCCTACCGAGTGGAGAGCAAACCTCCCACTCGGGGGGCTTAGCCGCAGTCCCGTACTCGCCTAAGTTAGAAAAATCCTACCGAGTGGTGAGCAAATCTCCCACTCGGAGGCTTAGCTGCAGTCCCGTACTCGTCTAAGTTTGAAAAATCCTACCGAGTGGTGAGCAATCCTCCCACTCGGGGGCTTAGCTGCAGCCCAGTGCTCGCCTAAGTTTGAAGAACATAACCGGGTGGTCGACTGGAACGTCAAGACCATTGCTAAGTGCCTTGTTGATGAGCTGATCAATGCTTCTCAAGGATCACCCAATCGGTTGACAGGAACGTCAAGACCATTGTTGGATGTCTTGCTGATGAGTTGATCAATGCTACTCAAGGATCACCCAATCGGTTGACAGGAACGTCAAGACCATTGCTAGATGCCTTGCTGATGAGTTGATCAATGCTACTCAAGGCTCACCCAATCGGTTGACAGGAACATCAAGACCATTGCTGAGTGCCTTGCTGATGAGCTGATCAATGCTACTCAAGGATCACCCAATCGGCCGACTGGAATGTCAAGACCATTGCTGAGTGCCTTGCCAATGAGCTGATCAATGCTACTCGAAGATCACCCGATCAGTCGGCTGGAACGCCAAGACCATTGCTGAATGCATCGCTGATGAGCTGATCAATGTTGCTCAAGGACCGCCCGATCAGTCGGCTGGCCATTCTTCTCCAGAAGCTGCTTCAAGCAAACAGACAACAATTCAAGGGAAAAACGAATTTCGTTCGAAGATGATAAATCAAAAGTTTCTTAACCGCAGGATAAAGTGCTCGGGCATCAGGCCCGAAGGAGTTTTGACGGTTACAAATTCACTCAGCATTCCGAGGCAAATAAAAGTGACAGCATAATGTTTTTTAATCACTCGGCGGGAGAAGGACTGGCTGGGTCGCAGAAGCTGTCGAGATCGATGCTGTCGGCGATGCGAGTGGCTGCCTCGAGGAAAGTGTCCATGAAGTCCTGGAAGGAGTGCTTCTTAGTGTTGGCCACCTTGAGAGCCGCCAGGTTGTCTTCCTTAGCCTCCTTGCAGTGCACTCGGACCAGATACAAAGCAACATCAGCGCCACAGCGGGCAGAAGATTTCTTCCACTCTTGCACTCGGCCTGAAATCTGATTTAGCCTAGTCATTAAGGACTCAAGGTCTTGAGACATTTCCTCCTGAGGCCAGAGTTCGGCGTCCACTCAGGCCATCGCCGCCTTCAGCCAAGCCAGATAGTCGACTGCACCGTCCAAGCGTAATTCCAGTCGAAGCAAGTTCATCACAACTTCATCTTTCATGGGACAGTTGATGGGGTCGAGACCTGTCTCGACCCGCCCAGTTTCAGCCTCAAAGTCCTGACATAGCTCCATCCCATTGCAAAAAGTGATGAATCGACGAAATGACAACAAAGTTCAATCGGCAACAAAGTGATGAGTCGACTGGTCATACCTTCAAGCTTCAGAACAAGTTTGGCAGCGAGTTGCTCCAGATAGGACTCTAACTTGTCGGTCTTGGTCTTGAGGCCGCCAACTTCAGTGGTCAGATTTTCCTTGTCCTTCTTCAGTTGCTCGACTTTCCGATTGGCATCTGAGATGGCAGTCTTCAGCTTTGCGTTCTCCTCCTCCAGTTTGCTGACCGAAGCCAACTTCTGGTACGCAAGCTTCATCTTCTTGCGTGCTTCCTTCTGAGCAGCTGCCAGATCCAGATCCTTCTGCTCCAAAGCCTCCTTCATCCTCTCTAAAGAAACAACACTCTTCAGACGAGACTAAAGTTGACAATTTTCACTACGCACATCTGCTCGTGTGAAATCACTCGGTTCAAAGAGTCTGAAGGAAAAACTAGCGTGAAGTATGAAGCTACTAAATAGACAAGAGGGTCGAGTGATTACCTCCCATGATGGCCGTTTCTTGTTGGGCAGTCTTCAGATTCTTCTTCGCAAGTTCGAGGTCAAGTTCAACGCTGATATGCTTCTTCTTTAACTCGGTGAGCCGAGCTCCAAGATCACAAGACCTCTGCAGCCAGAAAGACAGACATGTCAGTCGATAGATAGAAGCGCCGAGTGAAAGCAAAGAATTACTCTAAGACTACTACCGAATCAAATATTCAATAGTAGTCTCGGGGACTACACCCAATGGGTGCACTTAGCGTGCCCCCACTGGATCAGATCAATACTCAGCGTGAGTTCAAAAAAAAGAGAGACATATCATTAGACCTCAGTCAACTGCCAGCAGCCGACCGTGGTCTCGGGGACTACACCCAGTGGGTGCACTCGACGTGCCCCCACTGATTCGAAAAGTGCATAATTAAAGATTTCCCGAGTTCTAAACAAAGGAACACCCAGTGGGTGATCAGATATAAAGCGACATTCAAAAATTTCAGTCGGAATTTTGCTGACCTAAACATTGGTCTGAAGGGCAGTGCTGGAGTTGTAAGCTATCTGACTGGTTTCATGCATCACTTTCACCTGCTCCATGACAAGGTTTGCCTGGTGAAGAGCTTCCCTAGCGGCACCTGGTGAGTCGTCTGGAGTTTGATATGTAGTAAAGAGGGATGGCTCCAGAGGGGTCGAAGTAGCTGCCGGGTCAGATGAGTGGAGTTGCACCGGTGCAGCAGGCGTCTCCGCAGTCGACCCCGATGGACGATCAGTCGTCAACGGGTTAGCAAATGTGACATTGGTCCGGACTATCGCTTCGGGCGCCGGTGTCGACTGAGGGACCTGGACTTCAAGCTTCTTCATGCTTGAGCTTCCACTCTTCTTCCTCCTCTCATGTAGAGGCACTTCTTCTTCTTCGTCATCAGGAAGCACAACGATATCTTGTGGAGCTACATAAGAAGAGAAGTGTCAAGTTTTCTGTCAATTGGCCATACACTCGACTAAATAGAACTCGGTTGAACGAACTTACCAGCTCATGAGGTGGCCTCGTCGTCTCCTGGTGCCTTGTCAGTGGCAGCGGAAGTGGGGCTGGAAAGACACAAGGATTGGTCAGTCAAGATCAAGAAAATCTTCAGTCGACTTACGGAAACACAAACAAGATACCCACCCTGAGGTAACGGGGATGTCCATCTTGATGCACGGCAATGTCTTCCGGGCCTTGGAGGGAGCAACTTTAGGCTGCTTGCCCACCTTCTTCGTCGGCTCCGGAGTCGATGTCCGAGTGCGCTTCTGAGTATTAGCACTCGGGCCCACACCTTTCCTGCGCCCGCCAGCCGGACCGTGCTGCTGTTTGGATCGACGTTCGGAGCGCGGCGGCGAGTCGACTTCCTCCTCCTCCTCGTCCAACTCCTCGCTCTCCTCCTCCTCGTCGTCTCCCTGAGAATCCCACTCGGCACTATCTTCCGCGCTGTCCTCCCCCTCCTGGGCCTGTTCCAAAGCCTGTTCACTATTGGGCATCGAATGCATCTCAATGAACACCTGCATAACAAATTGGTCGAACAAGAGTCGGTCAATACCAAGTGCAGTCGGAGCATGAATGAAAAGCAGTCGGAACAAAAAGCATACCTTGTCGGGTGGGTTTACGCTGCTAAAGGGAACAACTCGCCTGGATCCTCTGGGATTGTCCTGATTGCCTGTGATGCTCCTCAGCCACAAAGCCACCGTTTCAGACGACACTTCTTCTGGATGGACCTGAGCGGTGTCGTCCGGTCCGGAATACAGCCACATCGGGTGATCGCGGGCCTGGAGAGGCTTGATGCGTTGTCTGAGGAACACCTCCAACAGATCCAGACCCATAATGCCATCATTGATAAGCTGAACCACCCTATCCACCAACATCCTCGTCTTCATGGTCTCGCTGGTAGTCACTTTTAGTGGAGCAGTAGTTTGGACTTGGTCAAATGAGAAGTGGGGAAGGCCGGTCGACTGACCTGGAGCTGCGACGTCTTGGCAATAGAACTAAGTCGACTGCCAGCCTCTAATGGAGTCAGGAAGAGTCATGGCAGGAAAAGCACTCCCTTTCCTCTTTTGGATTCCTAAACCCCCACACATCTGGATAACATGGGTTTTCGAGTCACTCGACTTTGCCTTTTTTACCGATTGGGAACGAATGGTGAATATGTGTTTGAAAAGACCCTAGTGCGGTCGACACCCCAAGAAGTTCTCGCACATCGACACGAAAGCAACTAAGTACGTGATGGTGTTGGGAGAGAAATGGTGGAGCTGAGCCCCGAAAAAGTTCAGGAACCCCCGGAAGAAAGGATCCGGGGGAAGAGAAAAACCGCGGTCGACGTCGGTGGCGAGCAAGACACACTCACCCGGTCGAGGCTGAGGACTCATCTCCCTCTCCGTCAGCCTTGCCGCTCCCTTGGCGATTAGTCCCGACTCCGCCAGCTCGTATAGGTCCACCTGCCGAATCGAAGACCGGATCCAATCGCCCTGGATCCAGCCCGGCGGCAGCCCCGCGCGCGACGACGACCCGCGCTGCTGCTTCTTGCCCTTCGCCACCTCCTTCATATTCTTCGCGCGCTCTAGCGCCGCCCTCTTGTCCTTCACCATGGCGACGGGGCGACGGCGTCAGAGCAGAAGAATAAGGTGCGGCAGAGGAGCGGAGAAAGAAGAAGGAAGAGAAGAAGTGCACAGTGCAGACGCCTCAGTCCTGTCATCTTATAAGAGATTGTTTCCGAGTGGCGGACGCGTGGGGCCAGGCGATCCCGTCAAATCCCGCAACAGTCGCGCACAGCGTACGTGGCGAAAAAGGCAGCATGAGAATCGAGGAATCACTGTTTATCCGCTCTGCCCACTTCGGCACTCCCCGTCTGGCGCGCTTCCTCGAAATTTCGTATCCCGCGAAATTCGGGATACACTGCAGGCAATCGCTCCCAGGATCCCGCGCTCCAACATGACACTCGGCACATAACATCAGTTCACTCGACTGTCCACTGAATGGATCAAGGAGACTGAGTCGACACCAAATACCAACGCGGGCGTTCGGACTAGCAGAAAGCACCCACGAGATCCCGAAGCTCAGAACAAGTTCAATTTCAGCCAATTTTGCACTCACACCTTAATCCATTCGGGGGCTACTGATGAGGATACAGACCTGGGGTAGGGTCATAGGCCTGACCTATATGTCCTACCCAAGGTCACTACCCCAGAAGATAAGAAGACCAAGAATCCACTCGACGGTATAATCACTCGACCGTCATTCCCCACTTTCACTCGACCATATGGAGAATGACTCGACTATATCGAAGACCAGGAGTCGGAAGAACGCACAACGGCCGGACATTCACTCCTTAGTCTTCATGAGCATTAAGAGTATTTAAGACGGCCGTTACCAGTAACGGCCTTACTTTATGTACATTAAGCCCCTTGTAATGGAGGTTGGCTGGGGTCCTGGCGCACTCTATATAAGCCACCCCCCTCTTGTGGGACAAGGGTTGGCACCCCCTGTAACACAACACACATAATCCAATCAACCGCCTCCGGGCACCGAGACGTAGGGCTGTTACTTCCTCCGAGAAGGTCCTGAACTCGTAAACCTCGTGTGTACATCTTCGCCATAGCTGAGATCTTGCCTCTCCATACCTACCCTCCTTTCTACTGTCAGACTTAGAACCACGCCAATCATTAAAAACCTTCATGTAATGTGGAGGTGTTTAGCTTATGGTTGCTAAGCTTACTTCATTTAATGATTTAGCAACTAAAGCTCTTCATGTATTGGTGGGCTTTCTTTCTTTAAATATTTTGCCTAGGTTCACGCGCTTAGCATTGTTTTTTTTGGGTCACCACACTCATATATCTCCTTTTAAATAACTTGCCACATTAGATCTTTTACCTATGTGGAAGGCCTAGCACCTGTACAAGATGGAGCATTGGGAGGGGCCTAATAAACATGCCCTCACTCCATTTTCATTGGGATGGCCCCGCGCCAACTCACACCCAATGAAAAACTGCCACATAAAATCAATCTTGTAAAATCCTGGGAAAACCAGTATGTGTTGCATTGTTGCTGAATCAGTCTTGGCACCTTTGAGCGTGTTTTGGCGCTTCTAAAGGGTGAGTCAATGCCCATCTCTTCGGCGTGTCCTGCATATATTGTTTTGTAACATAGTACACACTCAGTCGCTTATGTATATACATATACTCATTCCTACGAACGCACACATGCACACCTTATTCATAGGAGCACCTCAGAGGGACTAAGATGGCACATCATCTTGATATTGACGGGGAAAGTCTCTTCCCATTGAACGCACATTGCTGGAAGGTCTGAAATAAATCCAGGAAAATGCAAGCATAATTGTCAAGTCTGGAATTTGAACTCTCTTGGGCGCATGATACCACTATCCTCCTAACCATCCAACCAAAAATTGGTTCATTCGTACATACACTCTTAGTTTGGATGTTAACAAACCATACAACTGACGTCTTGGTATCTCTTCTTTTCTCTCCTACCTAAAATGAACAGAAGGTTCTATCGTTCCCTTCATCTTTCGTCGAATGTTCCCCCTCCCTCTCTCATCTTTTATTGACTTGCCAAATACAATTATGTTTTTTGGCAAGATAATATGTTCTTAGCAATTAAAATCATAAAATTAGTTTAGGTAGGTAAATCATGGGCATGATTTGCTTTTTTAGAAACATGAGCATGATTTGCTTAACTATTATTTGAACAATTACATTAATATGAAAGGTAATCATGAGCTAACATACAATAGAATATTTACACCTATTACAATACACGGGCAATTATCTAGTAGGATATAAAATAGGTAAATATTCTAAACCGGCTGACCGGCCTATCCACGCGTCAGCCACCTCACGCATGCTCCTTCTGCACGTGCACGTCGCCATGCCAGCTCACCCAGCGCGACACGTGCTGACATGGGCTCCACTCGAGAGGTGTCTCCGCGTCTTGTCTCTTCCTCTTCATCGAAAAGTTTTCTCTCTCTCTCTCTCTCTCTCTCTCTCTCTATCTCTCCTCATTCGCCATCTCACAACACGAGCTTCTCTCCTCTCTCTCGCCTTTCTCTTCCCTCTCCTCGAGATGGGGGCAGGGGCGCTTGTAGCCGTCCGCCGCCGCTAGAGCCATTGATTTGTTGCAAGGTTGATTCCCCTCCTCTGCATCCAGATTAGGGAAGGGATGCTAGTAGCCAACCGTCACCCGCAGACACCGCCACTGCCACTAGTGACCCCTGATGCTAGAAGGGACCGGTGACCTCAACTGCTACAAGCATGGATGAAGGAGCATCAATGTTATGATTGTGGTGACCAATGTTGTGAATGCGGCGACGGGGTACTGGGACCATCGACATTGCGAGGCAGAGGAGCGATCGGTGCAATGACTACGGCGACATGGTGTTGCGACCGGCGATCCCAGATGATGTAGTTCGTGACCCAGTGCTAGAACCGGCAGTGTTGGCTGCTACAAGCTTGCGGTGGATGGGCGGATGGTATGGCAACAAGGCAATGTGATCAATAATCCTAGATGCTAGAACCGGCGATCTTGGTTGCTGAAAACTCGGGGTGGAGGGGCGAACGGTGCAGTGACAGGGTGTTGTCACCGGCAACAAACCTACAAGCAGCGATGTAACGCCCGGATATTAAGCTACAATGATCCCCTACTAATGGCGCCATGTCATCACAATTACTGTTGCTAAATCTCACTTTGATCCAAACACAATCAAATTCAAATTTAAATTAAAGTCAAATGATTAAAGTTTCCAAGTGTAAAAACTAAATTGTTCATATTGTGGCAAATAATCCATAGGTAATTATCGTGGAGAAACCAACATTTTTAAAAGTGTTGAAATGCCCTAAAATAAATAAAATAGTGGCTAAAACAATTATTTAAATGCTTTCTTAAAATTATAAAAATGCAAACTAAATTATTTAATTGCAAAACTTTTTGTGGCAGTGGTTTGATTTACAACACCAATTTAGATATGACTTCTATATTTTATAAAACTAAAATGATACGAAAAGAAAATAGATAATAGTAGAGATAAAGAGAAAACAGTAAACAAAATTAAGAAGAAGAAGAAAACCCCCTGCCCCTGGGCCTAAGCCCACCAGTGCAAACTCCACGCAGGGCGGCCCAACTACCAACCCCCTCCCTCCTTTCTTCACGGGGGAGGGCGTGGCCACGCCGATGACCGCCACCGCCCTGACCATCGCCGTGGCGGCCAACCCAGCGACCCCCCTCCACCTACAAAACCTTCCCCTCGGATAACCCTAGCCCTACCTCTCCCCCTTCCCCCTCGACACCACCTCCATCTCCCTTCCCCTCACCCTGCCAGGACGGGATGCCGCCCCGACGCCTTTGCCACGACCGCTCGTCGCCCAGCCGTCGTTCCGCCTCGACCGCCCTCACCGAGCCTTGCCGCCCCACTACTCTCGACAACTGCGGTGAGGCCCCTATCCGCGCCTTCCCCTCTCCCCCCCATTCGGTCGCCACGCTCGGCCACCCCTCTGGTCGCGCACCGTAGCTGCCTTCGTTGCTCCTGCCATTGTGCTCCGCTCGCCGCACTCCGCTGACCATCTGCTCGTGGCCTCCCCCTGCTGCTCCCTCTCACCGCCCACCGTCAATGCTCCCACCCGCGCCCCTGAGCCCTGCCTCCCTGTGCCTCGGCCTGCCGCCGTCCATGCCCGCCACCCGCTTGTGCTGCCGATGCTGCCACGTGCCTCGCCCACAACCCCTCCCTTACCCTGCTGCCGCACCCATCATGGTCGAGCCCGTGCTCGGCCGCACCCAGGGCAGCGCGTGCACCCCGCCCCCCCAGAGCCCCCCACCCACACTGCAACGCTCCGTGCCCCTGCCGCTGAGCCACGTCGGTCGCGCCCCGTCACTCCCGACGAGCCACGTCGGTCGCGCCCCGCCACTCCCGCCGAGCTTGCCTCACTCTACCCAGACCACATCTGCTGGCAGCCACCCACCCTGCGGCCGCAACCGGTCGTGGCCATGGCCGTGCGACTCTGCCACACGAGCGTGCACAGCCGCTGGAGGTTGACTGGAGACCCCTGCCAAGTGGGCCCCGCCCTATTACAAAAAGAAGGAAAGAAAAGGAAAGAAATGATTAGTAAAAAATAGTAATATAATAAAACATTAATTAATTAATTAGCTAGTTAACCTAATTAATTAGCTAATTATACCAATATGACTATGACAAGTGGGCCCCATCAGTTGACTAGTCAACTCTTTGACTGGGTTAACTGCCCCCTGGCCCCACCTGTCACCCACTATGTACACTTCTGTGTACACTATGCTAGGTGCATTAGCATTTTGCTATTTAATTTCTAAACTAATATAAATTCCAGAATTTTCAGAAATTGTTTAAAACTTTAGAAAATCATATAAAATAATCTATAACTCGGATGAAAATAATTTATATATGAAAGTTGCTCAGAAAAATATAACAAATTCGAATATGCAATCCGTTCATATGTCACATGCCTCTAGCATGATGAACATGGATCCTTCCCCTCCGTTTCATCTCTCCGAATAATGCAAACGCTGGGAAAACATTCCCGGATGTTTTTCCTCTTCATCGATATCATGTAGCACTGCGTTAGGTCACCCCTAGCTCTACATATTGCCATGTCATGCATTGTGATGGCTATGTTTGCTTTATATTTATTGTCTTCCCCCTCTTCTCTTTGGTAGACACTGAGACTGAAGCTGCTGCCCAGTACGACTATGGTGTCGACGACCCTTCCCTCTCGGCAGAGCTTCCAGGCAAGCAAAACCCCTTGATAATTCCGATGCCGCCTACTCTTTCCCTCTAATGCTTGCATTAGTGATAATGTACTGTCTTATCGATTGATCCTATACTGCTGCATAGCATGTCCTTGTTACTATTGTTGATACTTTTACCTGTTATTCTAAATGCTTAGAATAGGTATGCTAGTATTCCATCAGTGGCCCTACATTCTTGTCTCTCTGCCATGTTGTGACTAAAGTCGGGTCGGCTCCTAGAGTACCCGCGAGTGATTCACGGACTAGGGGCTGAAAGGACATTTCTCCCGACGCCCCCTATGTGATTCTTGGTGGCGGAGCAACAGGGCAGGTTGAGATCACCTAGGAGAGAGGTGGACCCGGTCCCTGGTCGTTGTCTGCGGTTACTTCATAATGACACACCTAACGAGTTTAGATATTTGATCTTAATTGGCCGCTGGTGAGGGAGTCCTGGATTAAGGGGTCCTCGGATAGCCGGACTATATACTTGGGCCGGACTATTGGGCTATGAAGATACCAGATAGAAGATTTCTCCCTGTGTCTGGATGGGACTCTCCTTTGCGTGGAAGGCAAGCTTGGCGATTCGGATATGTAGATTCCTTCTCTATAACTTACTTTGTGTAACCCTATCCCCCTTCGGTGTCTATATAGACCGGAGGGTTTAGTCCATAGGACAACAATCATAATCTCATAGGCTAGGCTTCTAGGGTTTAGCCATTACGATCTCGGGGTAGATCAACTTTTGTAATACTCATATTCATCAAGATCAATCAAGTAGGAAGTAGGGTATTACCTCCATAGAGAGGGCCCGCACCTAGGTAAACATTGTGTCCCCCGCCTCTAGTTACCATTAGCCTTAGACGCACAGTTCGGGACCCCCTACCCGAGATCCGCCGGTTTTGACACCGACATTGGTGCTTTCATTGAGAGTTCCGCTGTGTCGTCACCAGAAGGCTTGATGGCTCCATCAATCATCTACAACAATGCAGTCCAGGGGGAGATCTTCCTCCTTGGACAAATCTTCGTATTCGGCGGCTTCACACTGCGTGCCAACTCGCTTGGCCATCTAGAGTAGATTGATAGCTACACCCCTGGCCATCAGGTGAGATTTGGAAGCCTGAATTTTTTGGCCGATATCTGTGGAGACTTGATCATCGACGGGTTCGAGCCCATGACGGCTATCCCTCACCACCATGATGAACATGACCTAAATCTGTCATCTGGCCGCGCTCAGGGGATCGCGCCTGTAACTGATCTGGCCTTAGATCCGGAGCAGACCGCGTCATCCGAAGACGGGAAGCTTAACCCCGCCACGGAAGCCGCAGACTCTGCGGTGCTCGAGCCACACACAGAACCAACATCGAGCTGGGCTTGTGTCACAGGAACCTCGGACTCATCTCCGTCCATAGGTTCCGGACCGCGTGCATCCGTGTCCATCGAACCTGATTGGGCGCCGATCTTGGATTTAAGCTTCACGAACATCTTCCAGCACTCACCTCTAGGCGATGTGTTAAACTCATTGAAATCCCTCTCCTTGTCGGGGGACTCTCGGCCGAACTATGTCTGGCTCGAATGGGAAGCGAACGACGAAGAACTTTGTTTCCCACCGACCACCCACTTTATAGCCACTGTGGACGACTTAACCGAAGACATCGACGGTATGGACGACGATGCCGGAGAGGAGCAGGAACCACCGCATATAGGGCATTGGACAACTACCTCCTTGTACGACATATACATGGTGGATACGCCCAAAGAAAACAACGGCGACAATGAAAATCCAATTGAGGATAAACCTCCTGAGATACAGCCAAAGCACCGATGTCAGTGGCGCCGCTCTAAGCCACACCGTAGTAAAAACAGCAACACCGTCACAGGAGAAAATAATACTCCGGACGACGCCGAAGATAATGAAGACCCCATTGAGCCAACCTCCGAACAGGAGGAATGGGAGGATGTGCAAGCTAGCCCTGATGAGCAGGCCACGAATGAAGACGCAGAGGACAGTAATTACCTTTTGCTCTCCGAGGATGAGGTGAGCCTCGGCGACGAAGACTTTATCGTGCCCAAGGAGCCCGTCGAGCAGGAGCGCTTTAAGCGTCGGCTAATAGCCACTGCAAGGAGCCTGAAACAAAAGCAACAGCAGCTTCAAGCTGATCAAGATCTGCTCAACGAAAGATGGACTGATGTCCTGGCAGCTGAGGAATATGGCCTCGAGCGCCCAACCAAAAGCTACCCGAAGCGCAAACTTATACCACAGTTCGATGACAAGGCGATGGAGCCCAACCTACCAAGGCATAATATGGCTGACCGACCACCACATGGCCGAGACAAAGCGGCACCTTGAGCCGAACACCAGCCCACACTACCCCGCCGTAGAAATGGAAATACAAAAGCTCGGGGATACACACATGACCCGCAGCGCGACTTGGAAAATAGAGCAGGCTAGACAAGATCAATCTAACACGGGGGCGTGCCCCGATGCGCGACAATGGCTATCTGGCTGAACATGACAAACATAACCACGTCCGGGCCGAAAACCGCAGACGAACTCCATCCGAGCTACGTCACGACTTGGCCCGATATAGAGGCGCCCGAGGGAGTCCTGGATTAAGGGGTCCTCGGACAGCCGGACTATATACTTTGGCCGGACTGTTGGACTATGAAGATACAACATTGACGACTTCGTCCTGTGTCCGGATGGGACTCTCCTTTGCATGGAGGGAAAGCTTGGCAATTCGGATATGTAGATTTCCTTCTCTGTAACCGACTCTGTGTAACCCTAGCCCCCTCCAGTGTCTATATATACCGGAGGGTTTAGTCCGTAGGACAACAACAATCATAATCATAGGCTAGCTTCTAGGGTTTAGCCTCTACGATCCCGTGGTAGATTAACTCTTGTAATACTCATATCATCAAGATCAATCAAGCAGGAAGTAGGGTATTACCTCCATCGAGAGGGCCCGAACCTAGGTAAAACATCGTGTCCCCTGCCTCCTATTACCATTACCTTAGACGCACAGTTCGGGACCCCCTACCCGAGATCCACCGGTTTTGACACCGACATTGGTGCTTTCATTAAGAGTTCCACTGTGTCGTCGCGATAAGGCTTGATGGCTCCTGCAATCATCTTCAACAACGCAGTCCAGGGGGAGGTTTTTCTTCCCGGACAGATCTTCGTATTCGGCGGCTTCGTACTGCGGGCCAACCCGCTTGGCCATCTGGAGAAGATCGATAGCTACGCCCCTGGCCATTAGGTCAGGTTTGGAAGCTTGAAGTATACTGCCGACATCCACGAAGACTTGATCTTCGATGGATTCGAGCCCATGTCAGGCGCGCCGGACGGTCATGACGGGCATGACTTTGATCTGCCATCGGACACTATTCAGGAGGTCGCGCGTGCGGCGGCGCCGGGAATCAATCCGGAGCAGATCGTTCCCTCCGAGGACGGGTGGATGGACCCCGCCACGGAGGCCGCGCACCCACTTAATAGCAACTTCCTCATCCTCTTCGGAGGAAGAATGGGCATTGGACTCTTCGGATCTTGCGTCCGAAGCACCACGACTACGGAGGCCGCCCCTGGTCCTCTTGGCGTCATTTTCGGCCTTCTTCAGTGCCTTGTAAGGCGCCGGGACCAGCATCTTCGTCAGAAGTGGGCCGGCCGGTTCTTCTGGTAGCGGGGCCGGACAGTAGATCCGCCCCGCCTTCTTTGCCCAGCCCTAGGAAATTTGGGGGAAACACTTCAGGCATTTTCTTAAAAAAATATGCGAATGAAACGTACGAACTGTCAACAAGCGATCACTTACCGAACTTGCCGGGCGGGACAGTTGTACCCGCGGGCCTCGGCGGAGTCCGGTCATGATTTGCCGGACTTGAGAAGCACCTTCCAGATGTCCTTATGCAAAGATCCAAAGAGTCCCATAGATTGCAAGCCCGGTGTTGACAAGGTAGAATCCGGCGAACTAACATCACCTGGACTACATTGATGAGCTTGATGTTTCTTCCATATCTTGGACGTGCGTCTGGAGCTCCGATAGCTGGTCAGACGAAGCCCAGTCCAGGCCCTTCTTGGGCCAGGACGTAAGTCATAGGAGGGCTCCGGATCTGAACTCTAGGGCGGTTGCCCATTCCTTACCACGCGGCTCTGTGATGTAGGACCACTGCTGCTGCCACTCCTTGACGGAATCATCGAAAGCACCCGTTGTCCATGTAACGTTGGGCATCTTACTCACCCATGCATCTCCGCATTCGGCATGCTCGCTGCTCACTACCTTGGGATTCATATTAAAAACCTTCAGCCATAAGCCAAAGTGCGGCGGGACGCAGAGAAAGGCCTCGCACACAACGATGAATGTCGAGATATTGAGGAAACAATTGGGAGATAGATCATGAAAATCAATCCCATAATAGTACATGATGCCGCGAACAAATGGGTGGAGGGGAAACCCTAGCCCGCAGACAAAATGAGGGAGAAATACCACCCTCTCGTGGGGTTCCGGGGTGGGGACGATTTGTCCCGCCGTCGAAAGACGGTGGCTGATTCTCTTGGCCAAATACCCTGCCCCCCGAAGCTTTTTGATGTCCTTCTCCCAGATGGTAGAGGCCATCCACTTGCCTCCTGCTCCGGATCCAGACATTTTTGGGAAACATTTTTGATGGAGAAGGCGGGCGCTTGAGCGCTAGGGCTTGAGCAAGAAGGGAGGAATGTGCAATGGAAGAGGGCGTGGGTGAAAGAGGGAGTTCTTATCCCCTTATAAATGAAGCAGGGATCCTACACCTCCCCACTTGCCCGTTAAAATCGCTTATTCCCCAAGCGCCACATTTGATGGCACGGTTGGCTTACCCACATCCGTATTGATGAGGATCCCGTGATAAGGGGACATGATCTCTGCTTCGACAAGACGTGCCGATAAAACCGCCTCGCTATATATGCAGTGGCTGGTTGTGAAAAACGGTTCGAATAAAGACCAGGCCATGGTGTGACGTCACGCTATGAAAAGCCATCAGCAGATTAGATTTTTGGAATATCATGCTCTCTATGGTGGTATGTGGAATTTGTTTTGTAGAGCCGTACACGATCCTTGTGTTCTAAATCTTCTATGGAGTATTCGGAGAAGGAACCCGCCTTGCAATGCCGAAGACAATCTGCGCGCTGGACTCATCGTCATTGAAGCCTGGTTCAGGGGCTACTAAGGGAGTCCTGGATTAAGGGGTCCTCGGACAGCCAGACAATATACTTTGGCCGGACTGTTGGACTATGAAGATACAAGATTGAAGACTTCGTCCCGTGTCCGGATGGGACTCTCCTTTGCGTGGAGGGCAAGCTTGGCAATTCTGATATATAGATTTCCTTCTCTGTAGCCGACTCTGTGTAACCCTAGCCCTCTCCGGTGTCTATATAAACCAGAGGGTTTAGTCCGTAGGACAACAACAATCATAATCATAGGCTAGCTTCTAGTGTTTAGCCTCTACGATCTCGTGGTAGATCAACTCTTGTAATACTCATATCATCAAGATCAATCAAGCAGGAAGTAGGATATTACCTCCATCGAGAGGGCCCGAACCTGGGTAAAACATCATGTCCCCTACCTCCTGTTACCATTAGCCTTAGACGCATAGTTCGAAACCCCCTACCCGAGATCCGCCGGTTTTGACACCGACAGCGCCGCACACCCCCTTTGCTTCACCGATGAAGTAATGGAACATGAATTCCCAGAAGGGTTTAAACCCATGAACATCGAATCATATGATGGCTCAACATATCCCGCGGTATGGATTGAGGATTTTCTTCTCCATATTCACATGGCCCGCGGTTATAATCTTCACGCCATCAAATACCTCCCGCTCAAACTCAAGGGACCAGCCAGGTACTGGTTGAATAGTCTGCCCAAAAACTCCATCGGCAGCTGGGAGGACTTGGAGGACGCCTTCCTCGACAACTTTCAAGGCACATACGTCCGACCTCCGGATGCCGACGACTTAAGTCACATAGTTCAACAGCCCGGAGAGTTAGCCAGGAAATTCTGGACTAGGTTCTTAACTAAAAAGAACCAGATCGTCGACTGTCCGGATGCAGAAGCCTTAGCGGCCTTTAAACATAGCATCCGTGACGAATGGCTCGCCCGACACCTCAGCCAAGAAAAGCCGAAGTCCATGGCAGCCCTCACAGCACTTATGACCCGCTTTTGCGCGGGCGAGGATAGTTGGCTAGCCCGTAGCAGTAATCACGCGAGCGAACCTGGTACTTCTGAGGCCAGGAACAACAATGGCAAGCCACGACGCAATAGACACAAGCGTCGAAGCAACGGTGACAACACCGAAGACACGACTGTCAATGCCGGATTCAGTGGCTCTAAGTCCGGTTAGCGGAAGAATCCATTTAAGAGAAACAATCCGGGCCCGTCTAGTTTGGACCGCATACTCGATCGTCCATGTCAAATTCATGGCACTCCTAATAAACCAGCCAATCATACCAACAGAGAGTGTTGGGTTTTTAAACAGGCTGACAAGTTAAACGCCAAGAACAAGGAGAAGGGGTCGCAAAGCAAGGACGATGACGAGGAACCCCGGCCACCGAATGCAGGGGGACAGAAGAAGTTTCCTCCCTAAGTCAAAATGGTGAACATGATATATGCTACCCATATCCCCAAGAGGGAGCGCAAGCGTGCACTCAGGGACGTCTACGCGATGGAGCCAGTCGCCCCAAAGTACAACCCATGGTCGTCCTATCCGATCACCTTCGATCGCAGGGACCATCCGACCAGTATCTGTCATGGCGGTTCAGCTACACTGGTCCTTGACCCAATCATTGATGGATTCCACCTTAGTGAGTCCTCATGGACAGCGGCAGCAGCCTGAACCTGCTCTATCAGGATACAGTGCGCAAAATAGGTATCGACCCCTCAAGGATCAAGCCCACAAAAACCACCTTTAAAGGTGTCATACTAGGTGTAGAGGCCTGCTGTACGGGCTCAATCACACTGGAAGTGGTCTTTGGATCCCGGGATAATTGCCGAAGCGAAGAATTGATCTTTGATATTGTCCCCTTTCGCAGTGGTTATCACGCACTACTTGGACGAACCACATTTGCTCGCTTCAATGCGGTGCCACACTACGCTTACCTCTAGCTCAAGGTTCCCGGACCACGCGGTATTATAATAGTCAATGGAAACACGGAACGCTCCCTCCGTACCGAGGAGCACACCGCGGCCCTCGCAACAGAAGTACAAAGTGGCCTTTTCAGGCATAACCGCAATTCAAAAGCCAAGCTTCCGGACACCGTCAAGCGAGTCCGAACAACTCTGCAGTAGGACAGTCTAGCTCATCCAGAGCTCGACTAGAAATTTGGCCTCCGTCCCAGTCCCAACAAGGCGGCGATACTCGTGCCGCGCGTACATAACTACGCACTTAAAATACCATGGGCATGGACGGAGGCACAGCTAGACCGCGGTCCGTAATGCGGCTCAACCACTCCTGGGCTCGCATACCTTTACTTTTTCTTTTTCTTTCAGGTTTTTCTCTTTCCGAGGCTTTTTTCTAATAACTTGATCATTGGACCTATCAAGGGACGGATACACCAAGAAGGCAAGAAGCTTTGACGTATGAGGGAACCCCCAGGTGGTCTTTGTTAATGACTGTTATACCTGTTTTAAAAACCCGCACGTAGCTCGCCCTTGGTCATGGCATGTCAAATAGCCTTATTTTCTTATCGCATTACTTGTACAAGTACACCTTGACGTATTAATCAAATTACAATGGAAAATAATTTGCGGCTCCAAATTTGCAGCGTAAGCTTATTACTTGATTTTTTCTTTTCTTTATATATTCTTATCAATTGCGCCCGTACACTCTGGTACGACTTAATTCACAAGGGGCTTCATCATACCCCACAATACGGCTACAAAGTCCGAACACTTCTACAGTACAGTTCGGCACCCCGAACTTATAGCATTATATGCATCGGCTCCGAATCATGTCTTTGGTCAATAGTTGGGTTGCCTGGCTCCTGTGCTTAATACCTTATGTTCCGCTATATCGGCTAGGGTAGGAAAGGGAGAACTACTGCGATTGTGTCCCGATTCTTCCGGATGAGCACCTTAGTAGAGAAAGCCGAAAGCTGACTGTCATGATGCGGCGAGAGCCGGTCAGCTGTTCGAGAGGTTGCAAATCTTTAGCGATTTTCCCACATTATGCGATGAATCTGTTTCTATCCGATTAGACGTGTATAGCGCCCCAAGTTCGGACTTCCGAACACTAGGGGCTGCGCCCAAATTTTTCTTGTCAAACTCCTATGGCTAAGTGAGAGTAGTAAAGCCGCATAGTCTGATTGCCTGGTTCGTTGCACTAAACACCTCTTTAAAGGACCAAAACCTTGGATAAAGAGTGTTTAGATTTATCCCGAACACCCCCGTACTACCTACATGGGGGCAGAAGCCGACGACTGGCCAACTCTCAGATTTAACAAAATGGCCGCACGGGAGGTAAAATTTTAAATAATAGACATTATATTACATAACGGATCTGTTTCATAATACAGGACAGGATAACACGAGTGTGTTCATGGGAATATGATATCCTTAGCACATTGCTCCGCCACAAGGCGGGATCCCTCCAGGACACTGTCAAAATACAGTTGGGGTCGGCGGTGCTCCTTTCTCTCAAGCGGCCCCTCGGTCATCAGCTTCGTAGCGTCCATCTTCGCCCAATGCATCTTAGCATGGGCAAAGGCCATCCGTGCGCCTTCGATACAAACCGACCGCTTGATGGCTTCAAGCCGAGGGCAGGCGTTGACAAGCCGCTTCACGAGTCTGAAGTAGCTGCTGGGAATGGCTTTGGCAGGCCATAGCCGGATTATAAAATCTATCATGGCTATTTTGGCCGCCCTATGCAGCTCGACCAGCTGTTTCAGCTGATCGCTAAAGCGCACTAGATGTTCTGGTCCAAGGTATTGCGACCAGAACAGCTTCTCCATAGAGCTCCCCTCTTCGGCTCGATAGAATTCCGCAGCATCTAACACGCTGCGCGGCAAATCCACAAACGCCCCTGGAGGGCTCCAAATCTGTGTAAGTAAAAGGAACCTTTCCTTCACATATCTGCTCTGCATAATGAAAGCCTTACCCGTCATGATCTTCTTGGCCGCCTGGATTTCCTGGAGGGCGCCCTGGGCTTCGGCCCGGGCATCTTGTGCGCTTTGGCGGGCCTTGGCAAGTTTGGACCCTTGCTCCTTAAAGTCGCACTCCAAGGACTCGCACTTCTTGACGGTGCCCTGGAGCTCTTGCTGGACCTCATTGACCCGGGCCTGATGCTTTTCGCGTGCGGCCCACTCCTTTGCTGCTTTGTCTCGGCCTCGGCCAATGCCTTCTTAAGGGCCGCCACTTCGATCGTTGCCCCTAATAAAGTTCATGACACTTTAGTCAGCATGAATCATTCATCCTTCCTAAATATATACACAGGTTACTGCATACCTTGACTGTCCTCCAGCTGCTTCTTCACGCGGCCGAGCTCTTCCTCGGTCCGCTCCAGATTCTGCTTCAGTCCAGAGACTTCCGCAGTATGAGCAGTCGCAGCTAGCAACGATGCTTGCTTATTCACATAGACATATTAGATTAGACTCCTGCGAAAATTATTTGATCCTCTGTTCGGCTTTTCTTTCGGAACACCGGACAGAGTATAGGGGCTACTGTCTATACTGTGACATTATTTTACTTACCTCAAAGCCTGTTAGAAGGCTAGTGCAGTCTTCGGTCAGTCCGCTCTTTGCGGATTGGATCTGCTCAATCACCATACCCATAAGGGTACGGTGTTCTTCGACAATGGAAGCGCCTCGAAGCACTTCCAGCAAAGTGTCCAGCACCTCTGGTTGGACAGAGGTCACCGACAGGATAGTCACGCCCCCTTCCTTCAAAGAGGGCTGCTCGCCTGATTCCGGAGCCGTATGGGTCTCCAGAATTATAACCGGATGAGGGCTGAATTGAATACGACTCCCATCATCAGTATCCATGGGGGTTCGCTCCCCCATGTGTCCGGCCGCCGAGGCTTCAACCTCCGGCACCTCCCTGATGGCCTCCGGATTCTCTCCTGGGCCGGGGATCCTTCAGGACGATGCCTCGGCGCCATCCAGGTCTTGGGTAGAGGTGGCCGATGGAAGGGTCCCGCTGTCCATCGCTGCTGGGTCTAGCGAATCCTCTGAAGATAAGGACCGCTCGAGGTTGGACCGAGCCAGACTGCAAATGCATAATTTAGCACATTAGAACAATGAAGCAAAGAGGCCGGATACATGAACGTGTGTGGACACTTATGACTTGGCCAGGGGCTTCTCCCTGGGCTCCCACTCCTAGCTGCTGTCGGTGGCCGCTGCAGAGCTGTCCGGAAGGGAAGCTTTCCCCTTCTTGGACGCCTCGGCCTCCAGCTGCGTGGAGGCCGTCCTCTTCTTTCTCCCCCCTACAGGGGGAATGGATTTCTTATTCTTCCTCCTCTTCCTCGTCATCTTGGGCGGAGGAGTGAGCCTCGGCGTCTTCGGACATCGCATCCAAAGTGCCCTTGCGGCAGAGGCCACCTCTGGTCCCCTTGGCCTTCTTCTCCGGCACCTCATAAGGCGCCAGAAACAACATCTTCGTCAAGAGCGGGGTTTCTGGGCCTTCGGGCAGCGGAGACGGATAGTTAATCCACTCTGCTATCTCTGCCCAGTCCTGAATTTTTTTGATAAGGAGGCTTAGATGCCTTCCTCGAATAGGCAAGTAAAGGGTACACCTTGAAAACATGAAAGAACTTGCCGGATTAGCAGGGTGAGTTAGGTCGTGCCCACGATCCTCGTCCGTTGCCGGCGGCGTCTTGTTGGCCTTGAAGAGCACCTTCCAGATATCTTCGTGCGTCATGCCGAAGAGCTCTAGAAGGGTCTGGTGCTTGGCCGGATCAAACTCCCACAGATAGCAAGTCCGGCGTTGGCACAGAAGAATCCGGCAAACGAGCATAACCTGGATCACATTGACGAGCTTGACTTTCTTGTTTATCATGCTCTAGACGCGTGTCTGGAGTGCTGTCAGCTTGTCCGAAGAGCCCCAGGTCAGCCCCTTCTCTTGCTAGGAGGTGAGCCGCATCGGGACTCTGGATCGGAATGCGGGAGCCCCTGCCCAGTTGGTGCACGTGGATCGGTGATATAGAACCACCCCGACTGCCATCCTTTGACAGTCTCCAAGAAGGAGCCTTCGGGCCAGGTGACATTGGGCATCTTGCCCACCATGGCGCTGATACGTCTCCAACGTATCTATAATTTTTGATTGTTCCATGCTATTATATTACCCCTTTTGGATGTTTATGGGCTTTATTTTACACATTTATATCATTTTTGGGACTAACCTACTAACCGGAGGCCCAGCCCGTATTGCTGTTTTTGCCTATTTCAGTACTTCGAAGAAAAGGAATATCAAACGGAGTCCAAACGGAATGAAACCTTCGGGAGCATGATTTTTGGAACGAACGTGATCCAGAGGACTTGGAGTGCAAGTCAAGAAGCAGCCGAGGCCTCCACGAGATAGGAGGGCGCCCCCACTATAGGGCACGCCCCTGTCTCTGGGTCTCTCGGGCAGCCACCGACGTACTTCTTCCTCCTATATAAGCCTACGTACCCCAAAAACATCTAGGGAGCCAATGAAACACAATTTCCACCACCATAACCTTCTGTATCCACGAGATCCCATCTTGGAGCCTTCGTCGGCGCTCTGCCGGAGGGGGAATCGACCACGGAGGGATTCTTCATCAACACCATAGCCCCTCCGATGAGTTGTGAGTAGTTTACCATAGACCTATGGGTCCGTAGTTATTAGCTAGATGGCTTCTTCTCCCTTTTTGGATCTCAATACAATGTTCTCCCCCTCTCTTGTGGAGATCTATTCGATGTAAACTCTTTTTGCGGTGTGTTTGTCGAGATCCAATGAATTGTCGGTTTATGATCAAGTTTATCTATGAATAATATTTGAATCTTCTCTGAGTTCTTTTATGTATGATTGAGTTATCTTTGCAAGTTTGTGTTAGTTACAGATTGCTACAGACTGTTCTGTTTTTGACAGATTCTGTTTTTCGTGTGTTGTTTGCTTATTTCGATGCATCTATGGCTAGTATAAGTGGTATGAACGATAGAGAACTTGGAATACAGTAGGTTTAACACCAAAATAAATAAATAATGAGTTCATTACAGTACCATATGTGATGGTTTTGTTTTCTTTCACTAACGGAGCTTATAAGATTTCCTGTTGAGTTTTGTGTTGTGAAGTTTTCAAGTTTTGGGTATAGCTTTTATGGACTATGGAATAAGGAGTGGAAGAAGCCTAAGCTTGGAGATGCCCAAGGCACCCCAAGATATTCAAGAATAGACAAAAGCCTAAGCTTGGGGATGCCCCGGGAAGGCATCCCCTCTTTCGTCTTCGATCATTGGTAACTTTACTTGGAGCTATATTTTTATTTGCCACATGATATGTGTTTTGCTTGGAGCGTCGTGTATTATATTAGTCTTTGATTTTTAGTTTACCACAATCATCCTTGCTGTACACACCTTTTGGGAGAAGCCTATTTGATTAGAATTTTCTAGAATACTCTATGTGCTTCACTTATATCTTTTGAGCTTGATAGTTTTTGCTCTAGTGCTTCACTTATATCTTTTAGGGCACGGCGGTGGCTTAATTTTATAGAAAATGCTAGTCTCTCACGCTTCACTTATATCTTTTTGAGAGTATTTTAGAATAGCATGATATTTGCTATGGTTATAAAATTGGTCCTAGAATGGTAGGCATCCAAGTTTGGTATAATAAAAACTATCATAGGAAGCGAATTGGATGCTATGATCAATTTGATACTTGATAATTGTTTTGTGATATGGAGGTAGTGATATTAAAGTCACGCTAGTTGGGTGATTATGAATTCAAATAATGCTTGTGTTGAAGTTAGCAAGTCCTGTAGCATGCACGTATGGTTAAAGTTGTGTAACAAATTTGAAACATGAAGTGTACCTAGCTTGTGCATCCTTATGAGTGGCGCTCGGGGACAAGCGATGGTATTTTCCTACCAATCTATCCCCCTAGGAGCATGTGCGTAGTGCTTGATTTTTGATGACTTCTAAATTTTTGCAATAAGTATATGAGTTCTTTTGACTAATGTTGAGTCCATGGATTATACACACTTTTACCTTTCCACCATTGCTAGCCTCTTCGGTACCGTGCATTGCCCTTTCTCACCTTGAGAGTTGGTGCAAACTTCGCCGGTGCATCCAAACCCTATGATACGATACGCTCTATCACACATAAACCTCCTTATATCTTCCTCAAAACAGCCACCATACCTACCTATTATGGCATTTCCATAGCCATTCCAAGATATATTGCCATGCAACTTTCCACCGTTCCGTTTATCATCATCATGACATACTTTACTTTTGTCATATTGCCATCGCATGATCATGTATTTGACATCGTATTTGTGGCAAAGCCACCATGCATTGTTTTTCATACATGTGACTCTTGATTCATTGCACCATCCCGGTACACCGCCGGAGGCATTCATATAGAGTCATATCTTGTTCTAGTTTCGAGTTGTAATTCATATGTTGTAATAAATGAAAGTGTGATGATCATCATTATTAGAGCATTGCCCCAAAAAAAAAGAAAAAAAGGGGGCCAAAAAAAAGGAAAGGCCCAAAAAGAAAAAAAGGGAAAAGAAAAAAAAAGAAAAAAAAGAAAAAAAAGAAGAAAATAAATAAAAAGGGCAATGTTACTATCTCTTTTTTCCACACTTGTGCTTCAAAGTAGCACCTTGTTTTTCATATAGTGAGTCTCATAAGTTGTCTTTTTCATACTAGTGGGAATTTTTCATTATAGAACTTGGCTTGTATGTTCCTACGATGGGCTTCCTCAAATGCCCTAGGTCTTCGTGAGCAAGCAAGTTGGATGCACACCCACTAGTTTTCTTTTGTTGAGCATTCATTTATAGCTCTAGTGCATCTGTTGCATGGCAATCCCTACTCCTCATGTTGACATCAATTGATGGGCATCTCCATAGCCCGTTGATTATCCTCGTCAATGTGTGACTTTCTATTTTTTTGTCTTCTCCACACAATCCCCATCATCATATTCTATTCCGCCCATAGTGCTATATCCATGGCTCACGCTCATGTATTACGTGAGGATTGAAAAAGTTTGAGATTATTTAATTATGAAACAATTGCTTGGCTTGTCATCGGGGGTATAGAAGTTGGGAACACCTTTGTGTGACAAAAATGAAGCATAGCCTAACTATATGATTTTGTAGGGATGAACTTTCTTTTTCCATGTTATTTTGAGAAGACATGATTACTTTGATTAGTATGCTTGAAGTGTTACTATTTCTTTTATCAATATGAACTTTTATTTTGAATCATTTGGATCTGAACATTCATGCCAAAATAAAGAAAATTACATTGAGAATTATGCTAGGTAGCATTGCACATCAAAAATTCTTTTTTTATCATTTAGCTACTCGAGGACGAGCAGGAATTAAGCTTGGGGATGCTTGATACATCTCCAACGTATCTATAATTTTTGATTGTTCCATGCTATTATATTACCCCTTTTGGATGTTTATGGGCTTTATTTTACACATTTATATCGTTTTTGGGACTAACCTACTAACCGGAGGCCCAGCCCGTATTGCTGTTCTTTTGCCTATTTCAGTATTTCGAAGAAAAGGAATATCAAACGGAGTCCAAACGGAATGAAACCTTCGGGAGCGTGATTTTTGGAACGAACGTGATCCAGAGGACTTGGAGTGCAAGTCAAGAAGCAGCCGAGGCCTCCACGAGATAGGAGGGCGCCCCCTATAGGCCATGCCCCCTGTCTCGTGGGCCCCTCGGGCGGCCACCGACGTACTTCTTCCTCCTATATAAGCCTACGTACCCCGAAAACATCCAGGGAGCCAATGAAACACAATTTCCACCACCGTAACCTTCTGTATCCGCGAGATCCCATCTTGGAGCCTTCGCCGGCGCTCCGTCGGAGGGGGAATCGACCACAGAGGGCTTCTTCATCAACACCATAGCCCCTCCGATGAGTTGTGAGTAGTTTACCACAGACCTACGGGTCCATAGTTATTAGCTAGATGGCTTCTTCTCTCTTTTTGGATCTCAATACAATGTTCTCCCCCTCTCTTGTGGAGATCTATTCGATGTAAACTCTTTTTGCGGTGTGTTTGTCGAGATCCAATGAATTGTGGGTTTATGATCAAGTTTATCTATGAATAATATTTGAATCTTCTCTGAATTCTTTTATGTATGATTGAGTTATCTTTGCAAGCCTCTTCGAATTATCAGTTTGGTTTGGCCTACTAGATTGATCTTTCTTGCCATGGGAGAAGTGCTTAGCTTTGGGTTCAATCTTGCGGTGTCCTTTCCCAGTGACAACAGGGGCAGCAAGGCACATATTGTATTGTTGCCATCGAGGATAAAAAGATGGGGTTTATATCATATTGCTTGAGTTTATCCCTCTACATCATGTCATCTTGCTTAAGGCGTTACTCTGTTCTTATGAACTTAATACTCTAGATGCAGGCAGGAGTCGTCGATGTGTGGAGTAATAGTAGTAGGTGCAGGCAGGAGTCGGTCTACTTGTCACGGACGTGATGCCTATATACATGATCATGCCTAGATAATCTCATAATTATTTGCTTTTCTATCAATTGTTCGACAGTAATTTGTTCACCCACCGTAATACTTATGCTATCTTGAGAGAAGCCACTAGTGAAACCTATGGCCCCCGGGTCTATTATCATATTTGCTTCCAATCTACTTTTATTTGCATCTTTACTTTTTGCATCTATATTATAAAATACCAAAAATATATTTATCTTATCATACTATCTCTATCAGATCTCACTTTCGCAAGTGGCCGTGAAGGGATTGACAACCCCTTTATTGCGTTGGTTGCGAGTTCTTTGTTTGTTTATGTAGGTGCGTGGGACTTTTGAGGAGCCTCCTACTGGATTGATACCTTGGTTCTCAAAAACCGAGGGAAATACTTACGCTACTATTGTTGCATCACCCATTCCTCTTCAAGGAAAACCAATGCAAGCTCAAGACGTAGCAAGAAGGATTTCTGGCGCCGTTGCCAGGGAGGTCTTCGCTCAAGTCAAGACATACCAAGTACCCATCACAAACTCATCTCCCTCGCATTTACATTATTTGCCATTTGCCTCTCGTTTTCCTCTCCCCCACTTCACCCTTGTCGTTTTATTCGCCCTCTCTTTCCCAATCTCCTCCTCTCTCTTTCGCTTGCCTTTTTCCATTTGCCCGTGTGCTAGTTCGTTTACCTTGTCATCATGGCTAGTCCTCCTATCCTTATTATTACTCCTGAACATGAAATTCTCAATTTTAAGCAAAGGGAGGGAGAAAATTTAAAAGATGCTTGGCATAGAATTTGCAATGCCCAATATAAATCTACTAGGAAGCTTTCTACTTCCGTTCTTCTCCGCAATTTTTATGCAGGCATCACTCCTTGGAATAGATGCGTTCTTGATACTGTTGCCGGAGGCGATTTCATGAGTAGCCATACGTTTGATGCTTATAATGCTATGTTAGATTTGTTTGGCCCACTACCTCTTTTGGTCAATGGAACTGTTTTAACTTTAGAACACGTTTTTTTGAGGGAATTGACAGTAGGAGAGAACTCCTACTGTTTTTTCATATATCTATATAAATGGGGTGTTTACATAGACATACAAGGTTACAAACTCAAGGGCAGCCACCCACTGGCCTCTCCACCAGAGGGGGCGTGGAAACTTGACACCTACTCAACGCTGTGCACTTAGAACCTTGTTTACAAGAGAGGAAAACTATAAAAAGCAAAGCTAACCCCCTGTTTTTAGGTCAAAGTGCGGCCCAGTAAGTGAGGAAGGCCGCCCTACAGGCAGATTTGATCCTATGTTGCAGCAGCCCAAAATCTTCTTTGAAACATGCACGCCAAGACCCAAAAGTGGGATCAATCCCTCTAAAGTGCTTGTTGTTTCTTTCTTTCCACAAACTCCAGGCAGCCATCAAAAAAACTTCCATAAAGAAAGGGTTAGGCCAGGTAGTTCGTGCATTTTGTAAAGCATTCAACCTGTCAATGAAGCCCGACCATTGGACATGCAGTGTGTCCCAACATCTCTTGCTGAACTGGCATGTAAAAACCATGTGACCCACAATTTCTTCAATGTTTTGCCCGCATAGGAGACAAGTGAAGTCATTACCGATGTTGTAGTGTCTTCTACGGAGCATGTTACGTGTGTTGAGCCTGTCATGGAACAACAGCCATCCGAAGACTTTGATCTTCATAGTACAACTGGATTTCCAGAGGTGCTGAAAAGCAGGGTGTGCGTTTGCATCATGGAAATAGTTGGTATAGTAATCCTTAGGCCGGAATTCAGCTGCACCCCAGATGTAGTGCCAAACATCAGTGAGGGACGTGGAAGGGGAAAGCCTGGCTGATTCATCCTGAACATCTCGAATCTCTTGAAGAGCTTGAGGGGAAACTGGTAGTTGAAAGGTTTCTTGCAGATCTGTGGAGGCCCAGAAGTCAGCGACAGTCATATCTTCATGTGTGGCAAAAGAGAAGGCTCGAGGATGCGATGTTTCCAGTACATCATGGGACCAAAGGTCTTTCCAGAGCAGCATAGTCGAGTCGTCCACAGGTTGCACCTTCGAGATCCCTCTATAGATTGGTGTGAGCTTGAGAATGTCTCTCCACCAGAAGGAGCCCACTGGATCCGCAGCATGTGGCACTTGATCAGTATAGTGAGCATCCCAGGTCATGTTAACCCAAGGTACATCTCGTTTGTTATAAAATTTGTGCAGAAACTTCAATAGAAGGGCCTCATTATGAATTTTGATATTAATCACCCCGAGTCCACCCTTGTTTTTGGGTCGACACACCAAATCCCAAGCTGCCATGGAATTGCACTTGTCTCCTTGCTCGGTTTTCTTCGTCCAAAGACAACGATGTCTTATTCTATCCAGGATCTCAATAAGTTTCGACGGGAACTTGAGGGTTCACATGGCAAATATCAGAAGAGAGGTGACAGATGCATTAAGCCATGAAAGCCTACCCCCATAGGACATTAAGGCGATGGTGGAGGAGAGACGACGCTCCAATCTGCAGACCAAGGGCATAAATTCCTGGATAGATGGTCGAGAAGTGCCAAGGGGTAGCCCTAGGTAAGTGAACGACATCGATCCAACCGTACAACCAAAAATGTTGGCTAACATTGCAGTGGCATTGGCGTCAAGATTAATGGGAATAAGGGTAGACTTATGAAAATTGATCTTGAGGCCGATGGAAGCAGCATAATCAGAAAGGATCTGTTTAACCTTGGTAGCTTGAATAGGGCAGGCCGTCAAAACAAGGAGGGTATCATCCGCATATTGGATAACTAGTCATTTTGCCCGTTGTAAGGAAAAGGTAAGAGCAAATCCCCTTGTCTGAATGCTGCATTAACTGTGGCTTGAAGAAGCTTGGCAGCAAGGACGAAAATGAGTGGTGACAGGGGGTCCCCTTGCCGCACCCCACATAGGCACTGAAACTATCAGCCGGGAACACCATTGAGAAGTACTGACGATCGACTAGAGGAAAAGAGACATCATATCCAAGATATCCATCGATCAGTGAACCCCATATGCTGCATGATGTTTATCATTGGTTCATGCGCAATAGTATCAAATGCCTTGGCGAAGTCAAGTTTGAGGAGGATGATCTCTCTACCCGAACTGTGGCAATGATGAAGGTATTGATACGTCCAGGCTAGACAGTCCTGTATGGTCCGGCCTTTAATGAACTCATATTGGTTGCGATGTATTAGGTTTAAAATGGTACCTTGTAGCCGATCGGCCAATAGCTTGGTGAGCAGTTTTAGATAGCAATTTTGCAAAGTAATAGGTCTGTAATCATTGACCGATTCTGGGGCATTAATTTTTGGTATGAGTGTAATCAGCCCATCATTGATGCTGGTGATATCCAGTGAACCGTCATTAAACTATGAGCAAAGAGCATAGAAGTCATGACGAATAATCGGCCAACAAGCTTTTAGTAAAGCCCCACTGAAACCGTCCGGGCCAGGAGCACGATCAGACGGCATGTCTTTGACTACACGATCAATTTCATCATGGGTGAAAGGGGCAGTCAGATGCTCAAGGTTTGTGGAGCATGGGATAAGAGCAGCTAGGTCGAATTTCATGTCAGAAGGAGAAACGGTCCCTAGGCGGGTTTTGTAAGTGTGGAATAGCAGGGCCTCTTTAGCAAGGTGATCCTCAACTAACATGCCATCTTCAGAACGGAATGAAGCAATATTATTCTTGCGGTATCTTTCTGTGGCCACCGCTTGAAAAAACTTGGTGTTTTCATCACCGAACTTAATCCAACGGATAGTACAACACTTTTGCCAATATAGCTTCTGATATTTGAGAAGATGCAACAGGTGTGACTTAAGAATGCATCTGAAGTTTACTTCAGGAGTAGTTAAACGCCGTTTATTTTCAAGGGCATCCGAATCAGCCAGAACCGCGTTGCAGTTGGTGATAGCGATAGAAAGGCATGAGATATGTTTACTCCAGGATTTGAGAGCATGCGTAAGAGCTTTAAACTTTCGCCATAGGATGGTGGCTGCATTGGTTGAATGGATTGGCCGATCCCAAACTTGTTGCACAACATCTGCGAAACCTGGGTGAAGGATCCAGTAAGGTTCAAAATGGAAGAGTTTGCTCTTTGGGATTTTTGTCTCGATAGAGACAACACAGGGGATGTGGTCAGGCACAGGCTTGCCGAGCGGTTTAACAAGAGTTTTGGGGTATATATTGGTCCAATGAAGTGAAGTAAAAAACCAGTCAATCTGTTTGACTAGAGGGTCAAGCTGCATACTACTCCAGGTGTACGTACGACCTTGCACGGGGATCTCAATGAGCTATTGTTTATGAATGATATCATTGAACGGAAGCATGTCCTGAATGTTTCCCCTGGCTTATTATGATTATCAGAGGCGCGCATGTAGTTAAAATCCCCGAGAAGAAGCCAGTCTTGCCCACTAGGAATGTTAACATCATAAAGCCATTGCGTAAACACCTGTCGATCACCCCCAGCACAGGGGCCATAAATATTAGCTAGCGTCTAGGTGTGAGAGGATTGCATGCTGACGAAGTTAACTACTAGCGCAAAGTGATCGGACGAGACAATCGTGCCCGAAAAAACAGCACTTTTCCAAATCATGAGCAACCCACCCGAAGAGCCACGCGAAGGAACAAAAGCAAAGCGATCGAATTGTCTAGGGCAACAAGTTTTGATAAACGGAAAAGAGACCTCCGACATTTTAGTCTCCCGAAGACAAACTACCGCACAACCACTAGTTTTAATCGCGTTATTAAGAGCCAACTGCTTCTTCTCAGAGTTGAGCCCTCGTATGTTCCATGAGAGCACATTCCAGCAGCTAAGTTGCGGCATGACGATTAGGCAACGTCTTGAGGGAGGGCATCACCCTGATTCTCCATGGAGGGATCAATGACAGGAGATGCAGGCGTCACAGTGGGTTCAGCAGACAGAGCTTCAGTAGAGACCTCAATAGCAGGGATGGCACACCTGTTGATCCCAATAGACTGCAGAGTAGTAATAGGAGTTGGGGGCGGAATGTCACCTGTGGGAGGAGCTGTAGTGCTGGTGGATCCAACAGAGGGAACGATGCGAGGCTTCACCTTGGAATTAGTCTTGCGAGTGTCAGTGGGGGGGGGGGACTTTGAAGCCATCATATTTGTTTGAACGGAGACTGCGACGAACTTCAGCTGTGGAGACAGGAGCCGCAGATCTAGTCCGTTTGGTGCAAGTCCCAGACGTGACAGTAGGAGCCACAAGCCCAATCAGAGAAGCTCCAGAGGCAGTGTTGTCTGTAGGGACCATAAAGACAAGCAGATCATTCCCATGTACAGAGTTAACAATAGGAGGCACATCAACAGACAGAACAATCCCAGGATTAGAGTTGACAGTAGGAGTCACAATATCAGACAGAGCATTCTCAAGAGCAGAATTGATAGTAGAAGTCACAACTTCAGTTAGAACGTCTTCCAGATTAGCATGGACAGTAGGGGCCACAGGCACAACCAGAGCAGCCTCATATGCAGGTTCAGGTTCAGCAGCGTCACCCTGACTAGCAGCATCGGAAATCTCTGCTATAATCACTGAAGATGGAGCCGGCTGGGATTGAATGCTTGACAGGTGAGAGAAGTTGAAACCAGCAGCGTCCTGCGAGACCAAAACAGAGAGATGCACAGAATTGGCACGCAGGCCCAACCCACTATTGGAAATATGCCCTAGAGGCAATAATAAATTAGTTATTATTATTATATTTCCTTGTTCATGATAATCGTATATTATCCATGCTATAATTGTATTGATAGGAAACTCAGATACATGTGTGGATACATAGACAACACCATGTGCCTAGTAAGCCTCTAGTTGACTAGCTCGTTGATCAATAGATGGTTACGGTTTCCTGACCACGGATATTGGATGTCGTTGATAACGGAATCATATCATTAGGAGAATGATGTGATGGACAAGACCCAATCCTAAGCCTAGAACAAAGATCGTGTAGTTCGTATGCTAAAGCTTTTCTAATGTCAAGTATCATTTCCTTAGACCATGAGATTGTGCAACTCCCGGATACCGTAGGAATGCTTTGGGTGTACCAAACGTCACAACGTAACTGGGTGGCTATAAAGGTGCACTACGGGTATCTCCAAAAGTGTCTATTGGGTTGGCACGAATCGGGACTAGGATTTGTCACTCCGTGTGACGGAGAGGTATCTCTGGGCCCACTCGGTAGGACACCATCATAATGTGCACAATGTGACCAAGGGGTTGATCACGGGATGATGTGTTACAGAACGAGTAAAGAGACATGCCAGTAACGAGACTGAACAAGGTATCGGGATACCGACGATCAATCTCGGGCAAGTACTATACCGCTAGACAAAGGGAATTGAATACGGGATTGATTGAATCCTCGACATCGTGGTTCATCCGATGAGATCATCATGGAACATGTGGGATCCAACATGGGTATCCAGATCTCGCTGTTGGTTATTGGCCGGAGAATTGTCTCGGTCATGTCTACGTGTCTCCCGAACCCATAGGGTCTACACACTTAAGGTTCGATGACGCTAGGGTTATAGGGAATAGATGTATGTGGTTACCGAATGTTGTTCGGAGTCCCGGAATGGTCCGGGGGTAAAGAGTTATATATGGAAAGTTGTTGTTCGGGTTCCGAGAAAAGTTCGGTTTTTTCCGGTATTGTACCGGGAAGCTTCCAGAAGGTTCCGGAGGATTCCGGAGGGGTCCGGAGGTCCGGAAAATGTTCCACCACGTCCAATACAGCAGCATGGGCTGTAAGGGGGCGCCCTATCCTTAATGGGCCAGGGGCACCAGCCCCCCAAGGCCCATGCGCATGGGAGAGGGGAAACCCTAAGGGGGAGGGCCTCCACTTGACTTGGGAGGCACTCTCCCCCCCCCTTGGCCGCTGCCCCAACCCTAGATGATATCTAGGGGGCCGGCCCCCTCTCTCCCCACCTATAAATAGTGGAGGGGTGGGGGGGCAGCCACACCCAAAGTTCTGGCGCAGCCCTCCCCCTCTCCCAAGTCCTCCTCCTCTCCCGCGGTGCTTGGTGAAGCCCTGCAGGATTGCCACGCTCCTCCACCACCACCACGCCGTCGTGCTGCTGCTGGACGGAGTCTTATCCAACCTCTCCCTCTCTCCTTGCTGGATCAAGGCATGGGAGACGTCACCGGGCTGCATGTGTGTTGAACGCGGAGGTGCCGTCCGTTCGTCACTAGGATCATCGGTGATTTGGATCACGACGAGTACGACTCCATCGACCCCGTTCACTTGAACGCTTCCGCTTAGCAATCTACAAGGGTATGTAGATGCACTTCCCTTTCCCTCGTTGCTAGATTACTCCATAGATTGATCCTGGTGATGCGTAGAAAATTTTGAATTTCTGCTATGTTCCCCAATAGTGGTATTAGAGCTAGGTCTATCCGTAGTTACTATGCACGAGTAGAATACAAACTTGTTGTGGGAGTAGATGTTGTCAATTTTCTTGCCACTACTAGTCTTATCTTGCTTCGGCGGCATCGTGGGATGAAGCGGCCCGGACCGACCTTACATGTACGCTTACGTGAGACAGGTTCCACCGACTGACATGCACTAGTTGCATAAGGTGGCTAGCGGGTGTCTGTCTCTCCCACTTTAGTTGGAGCGGATTCGATGAAAAAGGTCCTTATGAAGGGTAAATAGAAATTGGCATATCACGTTGTGGTTTTACGTAGGTAAGAAACGTTCTTGCTAGAAACCTATAGAAGCCACGTAAAAAACTTGCAACAACAATTAGAGGACGTCTAACTTGTTTTTGCAGCAAGTGCTTTGTGATGTGATATGGCCAAAGGATGTGATGAATGATATATGTGATGTATGAGATGATCATGTTCTTGTAATAGGAATCACGACTTGCATGTCGATGAGTATGACAACCGACAGGAGCCATAGGAGTTGTCTTTATTTTTTGTATGACCTGCGTGTCATTGAAGAACGCCATGTAAATTACTTTACTTTATTGCTAAATGCGTTAGCCATAGAAGTAGAAGTAGTCGTTGGCGTGACAACTTCATGAAGACACGATGATGGAGATCATGGTGTCATGCCGGTGACTAAGATGATCATGGTGCCCCGAAGATGGAGATCAAAGGAGCAATATGATATTGGCCATATCATGTCACTATTTGATTGCATGTGATGTTTATCATGTTTTACATCTTATTTGCTTAGAACAACGGTAGCTTAAATAAGATGATCCCTCGCAATAATTTCTAGAAAAGTGTTCCCCCTAACTGTGCACCATTGCGAAGGTTCGTTGTTTCGAAGCACCACGTGATGATCGAGTGTGATAGATTCTAACGTTCGAATATAATGGGTGTAAGCCAGATTTACACACGCAATACACTTAGGTTGACTTGACGAGCCTAGCATGTACAGACATGGCCTCGGAACACGGAAGACCGAAAGGTCGAGCATGAGTCGTATAGAAGATACGATCAACATGAAGATGTTCACCGACGTTTAGTCCGTCTCACGTGATGATCGGACACGGCCTAGTTGACTCGGATCATGTAATCCCTTAGATGACTAGAGGGATGTCTATCTGAGTGGGAGTTCATAAGATGAACTTAATTATCCTGAACATAGTCAAAAGATCTTTGCAAATTATGTCGTAAGCTCGTGCTTTAGTTCTACTGTTTAGATATGTTCCTAAAGAAAATTCAGTTCAAATTTGATAGTAGCGATTATGCGGACTAGGTCCGTAAACTGAGGATTGTCCTCATTGCTTCATAGAAGGCTTATGTCCTTAATGCACCGCTCAGTGTGCTGAACCTCGAACGTCGTTTGTGGATGTTGCGAACATCTGACATACACGTTTTGATAACTACGTGATAGTTCAGTTAAACGGTTTAGAGTTGAGGCACCGAAGATGATTTCGAAACATCGCGGAACATATGAGATGTTTCGAGGGCTGAAATTGGGATTTCAGGCTCATGCCCACGTCAAGAGGTATAAGACCTCCGACGATTTTCTTAGCCTGCAAACTAAGGGAGAAAAGCTCAATCGTTGAGCTTGTGCTCAGATTGTCTGAGTACAAAAATCACTTGAATCGAGTGGGAGTTGCTCTTCCAGATGAGATAGTGATGTTTCTCCAAAGTCATTGCCACCAAGCTGCTAGAGCTTCGTGATGAAATATAACATATCAGGGATAGATATGATGATCCTTGAGATGTTCGTGATGTTTGACACCGCAAAAGTAGAAATCAAGAAGGAGCATCAATTGTTGATGGTTAGTGAAACCACTAGTTTCAAGAAGGGCAAGGGCAAGAAGGGATACTTCTTGAAATGGCAAATTAGCTGCTACTCTAGTGAAGAAACCCAAGGTTGAACCCAAACCCAAGACTAAGTGCTTCTGTAATAAGGGGAACAGTCACTAGAGCAGAATTACCCTAGATACTTGGTAGATGAGAAGGCTGGCAAGGTCGGTAGAAGTATATTGGATATACATTATGTTAATGTGTACTTTACTAGTACTCCTAGTAGCACCAGGGTATTAGATACCGGTTCGGTTGCTAAGTGTTAGTAACTCAAAATAAAAGCTACGGAATAAACGGAGACTAGCTAAAGGTGAGCTGACGATATGTGTTGGAAGTGTTTCCAAGGTTGATGTGATCAAGCATCGCACGCTCCCTCTACCATCGAGATTGGTGTTAAACCTAAATAATTGTTATTTGGTGTTTGCGTTGAGCATAGACATGATTGGATTATGTTTATCGCAACACAGTTATTCATTTAAGGAGAATAATGGTTACTCTCTTTATTTGAATAATACCTTCAATGGTCTTGCACCTAAAGTGAATGGTTTATTGAATCCCGATCGTAGTGATACACATGTTCATGCCAAAAGATATAAGATAGTAATGATAGTACCACCTACTTGTGGCACTGCCATGTAAGTCATATTGGTATAAAACGCATGAAGAAGCTCCATATTGATGGATCTTTGGACTCACTCGTTTTGAAAAGTTTGAGACATGCGAACCATGTCTATTGGTGTATCTGCATGAAGAAACTCCATGCAAATGGACCGTTTGGACTCACTTGATTTTGAATCACTTGAGACATGCAAATCATACCACATGGGCAAGATGACTGAAAGCCTCGTTTTTCAGTAAAATGGAACAAGAAAGCAACTTGTTGGAAGTAATACATTTTGATGTGTGCAGTCCAATGAGTGCTAAGGCACGCAGTGGATATTGTTATGTTCTTACTTCACGGATGATTTGAGTAGATACTGAGTATATTTACTTGATGAAACACAAGTCTGAATTATTGAATTGTTCAAGTAATTTCAGAGTGAAGTTGAAGATCGTCGTGACAAGAGGATAAAATGTCTATGATATGATCATAGAGATGAGTATCTGAGTTACGAGCTTTGGCACGCAATTAAGACATTGTGGAAATTGTTTCACAATTAAGACCGCCTGGAACACCATAGTGTGATGGTGTGTCCGAACATCATAGTTGCACCCTATTGGATATGGTGCGTACCATGATGTCTCTTATCGAATTACCACTATCGTTCATGGGTTAGGCATTAGAGACAACCGCACTCACTTTAAATAGGGCATGACGTAATTCCGTTGAGATGACACCGTATGAACTATGGTTTGGAGAAACCTAAGTTGTTGTTTCTTGAAAGTTTGGGGCTGCGACGCTTATGTGAAGAAGTTTCAGGCTGATAAGCTCGAACCCAAAGCGGATAAAATGCATCTTCATAGGACACCCAAAACAGTTGGGTATACCTCCTAATTCAGATCCGAAAGCAATAGGGATTGTTTCTTGAATCGGGTCCTTTCTCGAGGAAAAGTTTGCCTCGGAAAGTTGAGTGGGAGCATGGTGGAGACTTGATGAGGTTATTGAACCGTCACTTCAACTAGTGTGTAGCAGGGCACGGGAAGTTGTTCCTGTGGCACCTACACCAATTGAAGTGGAAGCTGATGATAGTGATCATGAAGGCCTCGGATCAAGTCACTACCGAACCTCATTGGATGACAAGGACGCGTACTGCTTCAGAGTGGTACGATAATCCTGTCTTGGAGGTCATGTTGCTATACAACGATGAACCTACGAGCTATGGAAAAGCGATGGTGGGCCTGGATTCCGGCATATGGCTAGAGGCCATAAAATCTGACAGAGGATCCATGTATGAAAACAAAGTGTAGACTTTGGAAGAACTACTTAATGGTCGTAAGGCTATTGGGTACAGATGGATTCTAAGAGGGAAGACAGACAATGATGGTATGTGTCTCCATTAAGAAAGCTCGACTTGTCGTTAAGATGTTTTCCGACAAGTTTAAGGAGTTGACTACAGTGAGGCTTTCTCACTCGTAGCGATGCTAAGAGTCTGTTGGAATTGGATTAGCAGTTACTGCATTATTTATGAAATCTTGCAGATAGGATGTCAAAACATTGTTTCCTCGACAATTTCTTAAGGAAAGGTTGTATGTGATACAACCAGAAGGTTTTGACAATCCTGAAAGACGCTAACAAGTATGCAAAGCTCCAACAATCCTTCTAAGGACTGGAGTAAGCATCTCGGAGTTGGAATATACACTTTGATGAGATGATCAACGATTTTGGGTTTATACAAAGTTTATGAGAAACTTGTATTTACAATAAAGTGAGTGGGGGCACTACAACATTTCTGATAAGTATATGTGAATGACATATTGTTGATCCGAAATGATGTAAAATTTCTGGAAAGCATATAGGGTTGTTTGAAAAGTGTTTTCCAATGGAAAACCTGGATTAAGCTGCTTGAACATTGATCATCAAGATCTATGAGGATAGATCAAAAACGCTCAATGGTACTTTCAAATGAGCACATACCTTGACATGATCTTGAAGGTGTTCAAGATGGATCATTCAAAGAAGGAGTTCTTGCCTGAGTTGTAAGGTATGAAGTTAAGACTTAAAGCTCGACCACGACAGAAGAAAGAGAAAGGACGAATGTCGTCCCCTATGCCTTAGCCATAGGCTCTATACATATGCTATGCTGAGTACCGCACCTGATGTGTGCCTTGCCACGTGTCTGGCAAGGAGGTACAAGAGCGATCCAGGAATGGATCATTGGACAGCGGTCAAAATTGTCCTTGGAGTAATAAGGACATGTTTCTTGATTATGGAGGTGATAAAGAGTTCGGCGTAAAGGGTTACGTCTGTCGGGGGTTGGGTGCGACATATGCCAAAGGATGGCTTATCATGGTGGGAGCGAGTAGAATGTCGCCGCTGCCAGGAAACGGGATGAGGCGAAGGCATGCATGCCGGCGAATCTTACCCAGCTTCGGGGCTCTCCGAGGAGATAACACCCCTACTGCTGCTCTGCGGGGTCTCCGCATGATCACTAAGGCGTAGTGACTACAAAGTTGCTCCTAGAGCTGTATTCGGGAGGTAGAAGGAGGCAAGGCTTGCTCTCTCCTTCCTATGTGATCTGGTCTAAGGCTAATGGATGTGAACCCTTTGCATGGGTGCCCCGGGGGGTTTATATAGGCCTACCCCCCGGGGGTACAATGGTAATCCGGCTGGGCGCGGGTCCCAGCCGTCTATCTCACAGGCCGCGGTCTTCTCCGCCGACTGCTGGGGCCCGCCGACTTGCGGGCCCCGCCGGCGAGTCCGGCACTATAGCCATGATTCTGATGACGCAGGCTTGGTCACGGGGTCGTGGCAACAGTGCCGCCGTCTATCAGGCGATCACTGACGTTACTTCTCGTCTTGTCTGGTTAATGGCGCGTGGGACCCGTGGGAGAGGCCGGCCGACTCTGGGGAGCCGGCTCCCACGGGGCCGCCTTCGGGGCGTATCCGCCGTCTTCTATGTTCTCACTGACTGGTGGGTCCGCCGTCTCTGAGCCGTACAGGTAGGCCATCATGGCCACAGTGCGCCGCACACTGTGGCTGAGGTCAGGGCTGGCATGGCAACAGTGTCGGGCCACGCCGGAGATCTCCAGCGGTACGACACACTGTAGCCATGCCGGCCCCTCGCAAGCAGGAGGTGACGGCCACGCCGTGGTCGTACCCGCCTCGCCTATCGCGACGAGTGTAGAGTCGTGGGCCGACTCTCCATAGCCGGCTCCTCCAGAAGTCGCCGGCCATGAGTCGGCTTATCTGGGAGTCGCCATCTGAGACTCAGCTCATCTGGGAGTCGCCATCTGAGACTCGGCTCATCTGGGAGTCGCCATCTGAGACTCGGCTCATCTGGGAGTCGCCATCTGAGACTCCGCTCATCTGGGAGTCGCCATCTGAGACTTGGCTTATCTGGGAGTCGCCATCCGAGACTCGGCTTTGAGGGGCGCGGCTTGCCCTGATGTCTTGAAAGGTTCTGGGGCTCGGGTTAGCCTACCCGTGGCCCATTACTCCGACAGTAGTCCCCGAAGCTGGTGAGGCTCCGAGAGTGACATGCCGTGGGGCCTCAACAGTTTCATTCTTCCGGTGGTGGAATCTGGGCTTCGCTTGCCGTTTCCTCCGGGCCGACTATTCGGAGTCGGATTTGTAGAGGGCCGTCTTGCTCTGTGGAGAGCTCGAAAGTCATGGTGGGAGACCAGGCGGCGTGCCTGATACGCTTCCCCGCTGCCGCCCGCCGCGACCCTATCGCACGGCGCCACGCGACGGGGACAGTCTGCTGGCCCACGCGCACGACGGGATGGGCCGTCAGGCGGGGCCCGCCACTACCGCGCCTCGGCATGCAAACGGATCCGCTGCGGCCGTGCAAACGGTTGGGCTACCCACGTCGTTACTGCGCGCAGTAACTTCATGGGGTAAATTGTGGGGCGGCGTGGGGCTCTGAGCGCAGTTAATCCCACGCCCGACCCCTCGGCTTCTCAGCCTCCAAGACTATAAGTAGGGGGGAGTGGAGCGGCAGAGCACGCGGGCCCATCTCCACCGATCCCCGTCTCTTCCTGCCTCCTCTCCTTCTTCTTGCCGCCGGCGAGCAGAACCACACAGCACCAGCCAGCGATGAGCTCTTCCTCCACCGCGGCGGCTCCGGCCATGCGTTCCGGCGCGTGGGACGGCTCGGTGGTCGACGACGACCTCATTGAATTCCTCCGCAAGACGCGCCGCCACCCTGGTGCACACCTCGTGCGAGCCTGCACCGCGCCGACAAGGGAGATATCGCCAGCGCCGGAGGAGGGCGAGCGGGTCATCTTCCGCTCGCACCTCATGCGCGGCCTGGGGCTGCCGGCGAGCGCTTCTTCCGCTCCTTCTTGGAGTTTCACGGCCTCCAGCCGCACCACCTCACCCCGAATACGGTGGTGCTACTGTCCGCCTTCGCCACTCTGTGCGAACGTTTTCTCGAGGTTCTCCCCACCATCGAGCTGTGGGGAGAATTCTTCTCATCTAAGCTCGGCACGCACGTCACCGGCGTGCCGGCTCAGTGCGGTGCCTTCATCGCGATGCGGCGCTCGACGGCCGACAACCCCTTCCCTTCCATCTCGCTGATCAAGTCGGTGAAGATGTGTTAGCGCTCGTACTTCTACGTGAAGAACCTCGCCCCCGACGGCGACTGGGTTAATCTGCCGCCTTATGAAGCCGGCGCCCCAGCTGGGAGGCTCCCCAGCTAGTCTCATCGAGTCAAGACGCTGACTCCCGCCAGAGCCGCCGCCGTAGCGCGACTCCGAGTCTTGACGCAGTCGGAGGGCCTCGCCGGGGCCGACTTGTTGGCCGGCTTCATGGCGCGCCGAGTCCTCCCGCTCCAAGGCCGGCCTCACCTGATCTGTCAGATGAGCGGCCACTGAGACCCGAGTCGGATGAGCACCAGGGAGATGCCCCGCGCGGAGGTGGCAAACATGGTGAACCATATCGCGAACTGCGAGTTCGGGGAGGACTGGCAGTTCGGCAAGGAGCCGTACTCGCGCGCCAACCCCCCTCCAGTGGTAAGTCGCATCTCCTTATTGCTTTGTCTTCTTTATAGCCGAATCCGGTTTCTGATTTTCATTGGTTTCTTCTGAGCTAAAACCCCCTCATGCAGCCTGCAGCCGGTGTCGCGAGACTGCGCCGCGAGTTCATCCCCGACCGTGCGGAGAGCAACATCGACGACCCCGACTTGGGGGTGGCGGCGATGGAAGCCGACGCCGAAGGCGGAGGAGGAGGAGCGGGAAGCGGCCTCAGGCTCTCAGCCACCTTCACCGACTGGCCTGAGGACGACGCCGAAGGGGAAGTCGTCCCGCGCCATCAGCTAAGGGTCGGCCCCTCGGGCGCAGGCTCCTCTGCCGGCCTGGCCGGCCAAGGCGGCGCGAAGAGGCGTCTCGCCGGGCCGAGTGCGCCCGGCGGCAAGTTGAAGAAGTTCAAGGGGGCGGCCGCTGCGACCAAGCGGGAGGAGGCGGCCGCGAAGGCCAACCGCTTCCGTAGGGAAGTGAGAAGGCCGCCGCTAGTCTCTGCGTAATTTTTTTTCACTTTGGTCTTTATTTTTCTCCGGTGAATCTTGTCCGAGTCTTCTTTTATACTCCTCCCCCTTTTTTGTTCAGGGCCCCCCTTTCCCTTGAGAGAGTCGCCGTCCCCTCCGTCATGGGGTCGGCAGAGACGTCCGCCAATACTCGGCGGGTCGACCCCGCCAACGACCTCCGGGAGGCGACGGAGCGAAACACGCGGGAGAAGCGTGACGAGGAGGAGGCCGACCGCCTGGAGAAGGCGGAGATCGAGAAGGCGGCTGCCTCCGCCCAGAAGAAGCTGGAGGACGCTGAAGCTGCCCTTGCGGCGAGACAGCGAGCTGAGGAGGACGCACGTCGCCAATCGGCGTTGCTCGTCGCCCCACTGTCCTCTGCACCGCCGCCTCCGGAATTCACGGGGCAGACCGGAGAAGCCGGCGCCGAGAACCCCGTCGTGGAGAAGGAGAGCGGCGAGGCCTCCATGTCGGACACGCTAGTGCCACCGCCTCCGCCTCCACCGCCGTCTGGGAGAGCCCACGGCAAACAGCCGGCAGGCCCGTCGGTGCCGCCGACTGAGGATGAGGCGAGGCTGCTTCTTCAGGTTGCCTCGCCAGTGCGCCGCCGCCTCGAGAAGGCAACTTCGGTGCCGATGCCCCTGGAGGTCGGAGCCGCTAGCTCGGCCATCCCAGACGCCGAGGCGACGAGTGCCGCGCCTGTTGGGTGGGTGCACGGAGGCGGCACGGGCCCGCTGAACCAGGCGCTTCTGGATGTCCAAGCGAAGCTTCGAGCCGAAGGCGACGCCCTCCAGATCTGCACCAAGGCGGATCTAGCGTCGCGAGCGGCCGTCCGGGTATGTTTTCCTCTTTGATTCTTGTCTTTCTTGCTCTTCTCTGTGGGTGCGCGCCAGCGCACCCACTGGGTGTAGTCCCCGAGTTTCGGGCCGACTGCTGTGCAGGCGGCTCGGAACTCCCTCTGGTGAGTTCCAAGTACTTATTTTGTCTAAAATCTTTGTTTGCAGGAGTATCACAACCTCCACGCCACTGCCTTCAACCGCAATGTTGAGGAGTTGAGCAAGCGGACTGCCGACTTGACGGAAAGCCGGAGTGAGTTCTTTTCCTCTTCTCTTCCGGGGCGCGCTGGCGCACCCGCGGGTTGTAGTCCCTAAGATTCGGGCCGACTGCTGAGCAGTCGGGCCGGATCTTCCCGGTGATCTTCCTTCTTGATGACTTTGACGTCTCCTTTCTTGTTCTTCTTTCTTCGCGGGGGCGCGCTGTCGCACCCGCGGGCTGTAGTCCCCGAGATTTGGGCCGACTGCTGAGCAGTCGGGCCGGATCTTCCCGGCGATCTTCCTTCTTGACGACTTCGACATCTCCTTTCTTGTTCTTCTTTCTTCACGGGGGCGCGCTGGCGCACCCGCGGGCTGTAGTCCCCGAGATTCGGGCCGACTGCTGAGCAGTCGAGCCGGATCTTCCCGACGATCTTCTTTGCTGACGACTTATTTGTCTCTTTCTTTCGTTCTTCAGGGGCCAACTCTACTCTTCAGGAGCAGCTGGGTGAAGTTAACACCGCCTTGCGCGTCAAGGGGAGGAGTGCAACAAGCTCGTTGCGGAGCGCGATCTTCTTACTACGCAGCTGACCGAGCAGAAGGAGCTGCTCAAGAAGACACAGGACGAGGCCGAGAAGAAGGAGGCTGCTCTTCTGGCTGAGTTCGAGAGCGAGCGCTCCTCCTGGACCGACAAGGAGGCGATGCTGACCTCTGGCTTCCACGAGATCGAGGATATCGTCGATGGTGAGCTTTCTTTCTTTGAGTTTCCGACTATGTGTCAGGCTGACTTCTGATTTTTTGTCTTGCTTCTTTTTTGTCTTGGCAGACTTCTTCCCTGGCCACTCGCAGCCAGTCCCTCTGGACATCGAGGCTGATCGTGAGCGCGGAGGGCAAGCGGCGAGGCGATTGCCGCCAACGCTCCCCTGACTGTCGATGAGCAGCTTCTGAGCATCGAGGCCCGTCTTCGTCCGGCCCACCGGCTGATGCGCCGGCTTCAGCGTTGTGACGCCCTCGATTCAATCGTACACTAATCATGCACGCAAATGTGTACGACCAAGATCAAGGACTCACGGGAAGATATCACAACACAACTCTAGACACAAATTAAAATAATACAAGCTTTATATTACAAGCCATGGGCCTCGAGGGCTCGAATACATAAGCTCGAATACACAAGAGTCAGCGGAAGCAACAATATCTGAGTACAGACATAAGTTAAACAAGTTTGCCTTAAGAAGGCTAGCACAAAAGCATCTACGATCAAAAAGGCAAGGCCTCCTGCCTGGGAGCCTCCTAACTACTCCTGGTCATCGGCGGTCACCGTCACGTGGTAGTAGACGCCCTTGGTGTAGTAGTAGTCGTCAAAGGTGGCATCTGGCTCCTGGACTCCACCATCTGGTTGCAACAACTAGAAAGAAGAAAGAAGGGGGAAAAGGGGTAGCAAAGCAACCGTGAGTACTCATCCAAAGTACTCGCAAGCAAGGATCTACACTACATATGCAACATTATCAAAGAAAGGTTGTATATGTGGACTGGGCTGCAGAAATGCCAGAATAGAGAGAAGGCCTAGTCCTATCGAAGACTAGCATCTTCTGGAAACCACCATCTTGCAGCAAACAGGAGGGAGTAGAGTATCATAAAATAAAGTAGTAGTAGTGTTATCAACCTCGGCCAGGGATCCTTTCTCGACTCCCTGCGAGAAAGCAATCCCAGAGCCATACTATCCAATTGTCATCACAATCCAATTCTCATCACCATCCAATTCTCATCACATGTATCCAGTTCTAGTTGTATCGATCGGGATACAACTCCGAGTGTCAGTTACCGTAGGACAGGCTATCGATAGATGTTTTCTTCCTTGTAGGGGTGCACCAACTTACCCACCACACTCGATTAACTCTGGCCGGACACACTTTCCTAGGTCATGCCCGGCCTCGGCCAAACAATACGCCGCAACCCGACCTAGGCTTAATAGAGAGGCCAACACGCCGGACTAAACCTATGCCCCCAGGGGTCATGGGCCATCTCCCCGGGAACTCCTGCACGTTGCGAACGCGGCCGGTGAGCAGACCTAGCTACCTCCTTAAAAAGGTAGGTGCTTACCAGTCCAACCCGGCGTGCGCCGCTCAGTCGCTGGCGTCTATTAAGCTTCGGCTGATGCATACGACGCAGAACGCCCATACTATGCCCACGTGATGGTTAGTGCTATCAGGCCAGAGGTCCCTTGGATCAAATATCCAAATCTTAGTGGATTAGGAACGCGCGGTAACAAGCAGAGACTCACGAAAGATGTGACCCCGTTCCCCCGTCTCGAGGACTTGCGGCAAGGGCTAAGAATGCCCGGCCACGCCTCGTAATTATCTCACGGGCACCTTCCAGGTCAACCCGACTCCTCATCACTCGCAATTATGCTCGCGCGGGTACCCCTCAGGGTCGACCCGTCTTTAGTAACATGGTTCATTGTAAAGTCATAGTAACCATAGTAACCGTGTGTCCAAACATCAAGGGGAAAACCCGAGGAATCACCCCCGGTGAATTCCACTCGATGTGATCATCAAGGTCAACATAAGAGGAATCACCCCCGAGGTTCACACTTGAGGGGTTGCACGACAGAGTCGTATCGGAAGTGGTTAAGGCGGAATCACCCTCGATGACCACGACCGAATGACTACACTACAGGGTTAACATCAGAAGTGCTGAAGAGGTTCACCCTCGGTACTCGATAGTAACCTAGTAGTGTTGAGCAAGTAAGGGGAAAGTGATGTGCGGTGCCGGGGCCTGGGCTTCGGTCCCGTTGATCGGGTCTTCAATGATGAAGCAGGGGCAACAAGGACAAGGTGGGGGGTCACTGATGGATCACTAACCAACCTATACTAAGCAGTTTAGGATAAGCAGGTAAGGTACAATAAGCCGGTACAAAAGCAGGCTACGCATCAGAATAGGAGCAATCAATAACAGTAGTAAAATCTGATGCAAGCATAAGAGGATGGAATGGGCGATATCGGGATGATCAAAGGGGGGGCTTGCCTGGTTGCTCAGACGAGAAGGAGGGGTCGTCGGTGACGTAGTCGATCATAGCGGCATCGGCAGCCGTCACGGGGTCTACCGGAGAAGAGAGGGGGAAGAAACAGTAAATACATAGCAAGCAAGTGCATAACAGGAAAACAGGCAGAGCTAGACGTGTTCTAACGCGGTGCTACACGTTACTGGCGAAGGGGACAACATCCGGGAAAGCTTTCTCGAAGTTTGGCATTTTCGGACAGATGAACCGGAGGGGAAAAGTTTGAAGTTTGCTATGCTAGGGATGTGTGGAGGATGAGCGGGCTGCGTATTCGGACTCGTCACGTTTTCCTGAGCAACTTTCATGTAGAAAACATTTTCATCGGAGTTACAGTTTATTTTCTATGAATTTTTAAAGTTTAAACAATATTCTGGAATTATTTAAGAAATAACAGAAAAGGAAATATGACGTCATCATGGCGTCATTGTTGCATCAGCGGTCAACAGACTAGTTGACTAGTCAACAGGGCCTAGGGGGGACCCACTGGCAGTGACTGGGCGATGCCCAGTCAGCCATTGACTAGGTCAACAGGGCTAGCTGGGCCACTAGGGCCACAGGGCAGTGACCTGGCGAGGTGGACCCGGACGTCCACGTCGGCGCCGGCGTTGGGGATCTCCGGTGAGCGTTCCCGCGGCGGAGGGGCGCCGGACCTCGCCGGAATTCGCCGTCCGGCGGCCAAAATGGCCGTGGGCGGGTGCGTTCGAACGGGGAGAAGATGCCGCGTCGAACTGGGGTGGTAGCCGGGCCGGGGGCGGCCGGAGACGACGGTGGCAAGCGGCGGAGCGGACACCGGAGATCGGGCATCGTCGGGATCGGGGCTGGGGGGCGTTTGCGGGCAAACCACGCGGCTAGACGAGGCCTACGCGGTGCGGTGAGTGCGCTGGGCACTGGCCCGTGACCATTTGGTCACCGGAGTCTCGCCGGCGACGAGCTCCGCGGCGCTGCGTTCGGGCGCACGTGGGGAAGCAGCTAGGGGGTGCGCCAAGTCGGCAAGGAGAGGGAGAAGGTAGGAGAGCTCACCGGGGAGGCACAAGGTGGCCCGGTGTAAGATTAGTAGCAGCAGTAGTTGCCGGAGACGACGGAGTTCGTCGGCGACAGAGGCGAATGGGGGCGGCTCGATCCGCACCCCGCAGTGGCTCCCGGCTCGCGCTCACGGACGGGGACGGGGTAGACGACGACGGCAGAGACGATGGGCACGATGGCGAGGCGAACGGCGCTCGATGGCCGCGAGGACGGGCGAGGCACGGTGGCGACCGCGTCGGCCTCCTCTCCAAAACGAAGGAGTGGGATAGGGAGAGGTGGAGAGGGCGAGGGGGGTTCAGGGCGTGGGTGGAGGTAGGTGGGGAGGAGGTCGAGGCGTCGAGGGGAGGGGTCGACCTTATCCTCCTCGTCGACGGCGAGGTGGTTCGGCGGGGACGGCGCCCCTGTAGCGGCGTGCACCAGGGGAACAGGAAGGGGGCGCGGTGCGGGGAGCTGGGCCGGCTGGTTGAGGTGGGCCGAGGCCCATGGGGGGGGGCACGGTGGCCATCTGGCCAGTCGGCCCAGTTGAGGGGGGCTTTTCCTTTTCTTTGTTTTTTTGTTTTTCTTTTCCAGCAGCTTTTGCATTTTCTTTTTGCCACAATTGACTTTGCAAAATTATGCCATTGTCCAAAACAATCTCAAAGAATTAAAGTGCACTGCCTCAAAAAGGTTGGGAGGCTTTTGGAATAGTTGCCAATTTTATAAATTAAAAAGGGCATTTAATTTATTGCTTAGGTCACTGTTTTAAGTAGTTTAGGCCACTTAAACCCTTTGCAATAATGTTGGTTCACCACCAATATTAGTTGTGGATTATTTGGCACATGATGAACATTTTTGTGTTCATGTCTGAGCATTTTGAATTTCACTCATAACTTTAAATTGAATTCAACTGGAATGTGAAAGAGTATGAGACAAAAATGATCAGGCACATGTTTAGCAAAACAATTAACTTAACCCCAGGGGTTACTGTAGCATCATTACACCGGGGGTGTTACAACTCTCCTCCTCTAAAAGAAATTCTCGTCCCGAGAATTAAGAGGTAGAAGGGAACAGGTCGGGGTATTCAGCACGGAGGTTATCCTCGCGTTCCCAAGTGGCTTCATCCTTAGAATGATTTGACCATTGCACCTTGAGGAACTTGGTAACCTTCTGGCGTGTTCGACGTTCAGCTTCTTCAAGAATGTAGATCGGATGCTCCTTGTATGTGAGATCATCTTGAATTTCAATCAATTCCGGATCCACTTCACGTTCCGAATCCTTGAAGCATCGACGAAGTTGCGACACGTGAAAGACGTCATGAACATGAGAGAACTGAGGTGGCAACTCCAGTTGATAAGCCACCAGTCCACGACGGGCCAGAATGCGGAAAGGACCAATGTAGCGCGGAGCTAGCTTGCCCTTGACTCCGAACCGATGAGTGCCTCTCAAAGGAGTGACACACAGATAAGCTTGTTCACCAGGTTGATAAGTTGAACCCCAGTGTTTCCGGTCATAGTTGCTCTTCTGGCGGGACTGGGCCGCCTTGAGATTATCCCGGACAATGCGAACCTGCTCTTCAGCTTGTTGAATAATGTTTGGACCAATGAGTGCCCGTTCCCCAGTTTCTGACCAATTCAGAGGGGTTCGGCACTTACGTCCATAGAGCACTTCGAAGGGTGCCATCTTCAAGCTGGCTTGATAGCTGTTGTTATAAGAGAACTCCGCATAAGGGAGAGATTCTTCCCACTTCTTTCCAAAAGAAATAACACAAGCTCGAAGCATGTCTTCAAGAATTTGATTGACTCGCTCGACTTGGCCTTGGGATTGGGGATGATAAGCAGTGCTCCAGGTAATATGAGTTCCCATTGCCTCTTAGAAACTATCCCAGAACTTTGAAGTGAATAAACTGCCACGGTCTGAACTGATCTCCTTCGGAATGCCATGGAGTGACACAATTCTGGAGATATACAAGTTTGCTAATTGACTAGCAGTGATTGTCTCCTTGACTGGCAGAAAGTGAGCAACTTTCGAGAATTGGTCGATGACAACAAAGATAGCATCGTTACCTTTCTGAGACTTGGGAAGTCCAGTGACGAAGTCCATTTGAATCTTATCCCACTTCCATTCAGGAATCGGAAGCGGTTGTAGAAGTCCAGCCGGTTTCTGATGTTCTGCTTTGACGCGACGGCAAACGTCACATTCTTCGATATATCGAGCAATGTCTTGCTTCATTTTAGACCACCAGTACTTCTGACGGATGTCTAGATACATCTTGGTACTTCCCGGATGAATAGAGAGAGGGGTGTCATGCGCTTCTTTCATCACCTTCTTTGTCATAAGCTCGAACCGGGGTACTACAATGCGATCTCTGAAGTATAAGGTTCCATCTTCACCAAGTGAGAAATCTCTGGATTTCTCTAAGGCAAGATCCTTTTTCATCAAATCAACGTGAGCATCTTTGGCTTGAGCAGACTTAATTGCTTTCAGCAGAGTTGGTTCTAGTACAAGGTTATTCAGAGAACCCTGTGGAACTAGTTGAAGGTTTAGCTTGCATAGCTCTTCATAAAGGCGGGGTTGAGCTTTGTAGACCATGTGATTATTGCAATAAGACATGCGGCTTAGGGCATCAGCCATTACATTAGCCTTACCAGGGGTATAAGATATACCGCAGTTGTAGTCCGCAATAGCTTCCATCCACTGCTGCTGACGGAGGTTCAAATCTGGTTGAGTAAACAGGTACTTCAGACTCTGATGATCAGTGAAGATCTCGCAACGATTACCGAGAAGGTACTGTCGCCATAGCTTCAATGCAAAGATAACCGCTGCAAGCTCAAGGTCATGAACCGGGCAGTTTTCCTCGTGAGGACGCACTTGACGGGAAGCATAAGCAATCACCCTGCGCTCTTGCATTAGAACACAGCCTAATCCTTGACGTGAAGCGTCACAATAGATGACGAAGTCCTTGCAAGAATCAGGAGGAGCAAGCACTGGGGCAGAAGTCAGCTTGTCCTTGAGTGCCTGGAAACTTTCCTGACATTTGTCTGTCCAGTCGAACTTAATGCCTTTGTGAAGCAGATTAGTCAGTGGCTTGGCGATCTTGGAGAAATTCTCAACAAAGCGGCGACAATAGCTGGCTAGTCCGAGAAAGCTTCTGACTTGCTTGACAGTCTTCGGAGGGGTCCAGTCAAGAATAGCCTGAACGCGCTCTGGGTTGACGGCAATACCATCCTTGGAGATGACATGACCAAGGTAGGTGACTTCGGGCAACCAGAATTCACACTTGGAATACTTGGCATAAAGTTGATGCTCTCGAAGCTTCTCCAGAACAAGACGAAGATGTTCAGCATGTTCTTCTGTATTCTTCGGATATACCAGGATATCATCTAGATAGACTACGACGAACTTGTCGAGGTAATCCATGAATATATAGTTCATCAGACGAGAGAATGTAGCTGGAGCATTGGTTAAACCGAATGACATGACGGTGTACTCGTAAGAACCATAACGAGTGACGAAGGCGGTCTTTGGAATATCCTCTTCACGAACACGGATCTGGTGGTAACCCAACCTCAAGTCGAGTTTAGAGAATATCGATGAACCAGCAAGTTGATCATACAGATCATTGATCCGAGGAAGGGGATATTTGTTCTGAATTGTAGCTTTCCTTCTTCTTCACAAAGAGAGAAGGTGCTCCCCAAGCAGAGGAACTTGGACGAATGAAACCCTTGCGAAGAGATTTGTCGATTTCCTCCTTAAGCTCAAGGAGTTCATGAGGTGGCATCTTGTAGGGTCGTTTGGCGATAGGAACGGTGCATGGTTTCAAGTCGATGACGAACTCGATAGCCCGGGCAGGGGGTATTCCTGGAAGTTCTTCTGGAAATATGTCTTGGAAGTCGCGAACGACTGGAATCTTTTCAATTCCCTCAAGAGGTGCCGCATTCAACGCATTCAGCACATAAAGTCGTGCTTCAGCGTTTCGAACCAGACAAGCATTGTAGCTTACTATCTCATCTGAAGGGTGTAGAAGGTGGACGGTTTTAGTGGCACAAACGATAGAAGCCGTATGTGCTTTCAACCAATCCATTCCCAGAATTAGGTCAATATTGGAAGACTTCAGAATAATGGGGGATGCAAAGAATTCCAACCCTTCGATTTCAACTGAAACGTTGTGGCTAACCATGGAGGTTTGGCATTGGCCCGCAGGGTTTTTTACCACTAGTGGAGTGTGCATCTCTTCGTATTTAATGCCATGCATGAATGCAAAATCTTCTGATATGAAAGAATGTGATGCTCCTGTATCGAATAAAACAGCAGCTGGTACTAAATTAACAAGAAGAGTACCCATCACAGTGGCAGGCTGGTCTTGAGCTTCATTCAGATCAACATGATTAGCATGACCACGACCATAAGGTCTGGCATTGTTGTTATAGGGCTGATTGTTACGGCCATTTGAAGGTAGAGCCAGCTGGCCCTTTTTCTGAGTGCACTCTTTAGCAAGGTGGTCGGGGCGGCCACATCTAAAGCACAGACCATCATTGGGATAGGGAGCAGGAGCTTGGGATGGTACATCTCGAAGAGGCTGCCTCTCTGGTGGAATAGGCAGACGAGGTGTAGCATAGAACTGTCTTGGTGTAGGTGCAGTTGGACGATACATGCTGTGGGGAATCCATATCCGACGCTTCTGCATTGACGGGCCCGAAGATGGGCCAGCGTCACGGCTACGCCTGAGGGATCCCTGGTGTTCCTGAAGACCAGTCTCAACCTGAATAGCCTTGTTCACCAAGGTGGCGAAGTCGGTAAAGTCATGAACGATCAGTGCTAGCTTGATATCAGGGTGAAGTCCTTCATGGAACTTTTCTTGCCTACAAGCATCAGTAGCAATGTCTTCTTCAGCGTAACGGGACAATTCCAAGAATTCCCGCTGATAAGCATCTACAGACTTGTTGCCTTGGGTGAAGTTACGGAACTCACGCTTCTTCCTGTCCATGATTCCCTGAGGAATGAAGCGGGCACGAAAAGCGGCTTGGAAATCTGGCCAAGTGATGAGCGTTCCAGCAGGTAGGGTACGCCTGTGGCCGTCCCACCATTGAGCAGCGGGACCCTTGAGGAAGAAGGACGCGAAGGTGACATAGCTGGCAGGGGCAACACTAGCAGACTCCATTTCATACGTGATGTCTCGGAGCCAGTCATCAGTATCAAGGGGCTGAGTTGAGCTGCAGTAGATTGTCGGGTTGAGGCCCATGAAGTCCTGCAGAGTAACTAGGGCTGGCTGCTGGTTCATATTCGGACAAAGGGGTAGCAAAGCAACCGTGAGTACTCATCCAAAGTACTCGCAAGCAAGGATCTACACTACATATGCAACATTATCAAAGAAAGGTTGTATATGTGGACTGGGCTACAGAAATGCCAGAATAGAGAGAAGGCCTAGTCCTATCGAAGACTAGCATCTTCTGGAAACCACCATCTTGCAGCAAACAGGAGGGAGTAGAGCATCATAAACTAAAGTAGTAGTAGTGTTATCAACCTCGGCCAGGGATCCTTTCTCAACTCCCTGCGAGAAAGCAATCCTAGAGCCATACTATCCAATTGTCATCACAATCCAATTCTCATCACCATCCAATTCTCATCACATGTATCCAGTTCTAGTTGTATCGACCGGGATACAACTCCGAGTGTCCGTTACCGTAGGACAGGCTATCGATAGATGTTTTCTTCCCTGTAGGGGTGCACCAACTTACCCACCACGCTCGATTAACTCTGGCCGGACACACTTTCCTGGGTCATGCCTGGCCTCGGCCAAACAATACGCCGCAACCCGACCTAGGCTTAATAGAGAGGCCAGCACGCCGGACTAAACCTATGCCCCCAGGGGTCATGGGCCATCTCCCCGGAACTCCTGCACGTTGCGAACGCGGCCGGCGAGCAGACCTAGCTACCTCCTTAAAAAGGTAGGTGCTTACCAGTCCAACCCGGCGCGCGCCGCTCAGTCGCTGGCGTCTATTAAGCTTCGGCTGATGCATACGACGTAGAACGCCCATACTATGCCCACGTGATGGTTAGTGCTGTCAGGCCAGAGGTACCTCGGATCAAATATCCAAATCATAGTGGATTAGGAACGTGCGGTAACAAGCAGAGACTCACGAAAGATGTGACCCCGTTGCCCCGTCTCGAGGACTTGCGGCAAGGGCTAAGAATGCCCGGCCACGCCTCGTAATTATCTCACGGGCACCTTCCAGGTCAACCCGACTCCTCATCACTCGCAATTATGCTCGCGCGGGTACCCCTCAGGGTCGACCCGTCTTTAGTAACATGGTTCAGTGTAAAGTCATAGTAACCATAGTAACCGTGTGTCCAAACATCAAGGGGAAAACCCGAGGAATCACCCCCGGTGAATTCCACTCGATGTGATCATCAAGGTCAACGTAAGAGGAATCACCCCCGAGGTTCACACTTGAGGGGTTGCACGACAGAGTCGTATCGGAAGTGGTTAAGGCGGAATCACCCTCGATGACCACGACCGAATGACTACACTACAGGGTTAACATCAGAAGTGCTGAAGAGGTTCACGCTCGGTACTCGATAGTAACCCAGTAGTGTTGAGCAAGTAAGGGGAAAGTGATGTGCGGTGTCGGGGCCTGGGCTTCGGTCCCGTTGATCGGGTCTTCAATGATGAAGCAGGGGCAACAAGGACAAGGTGGGGGGTCACTGATGGATCACTAACCAACCTATACTAAGCAGTTTAGGATAAGCAGGTAAGGTACAATAAGCCGGTACAAAAGCAGGCTATGCATCAGAATATGAGCAATCAATAACAGTAGTAAAATCTAATGCAAGCATAAGAGGATGGAATGGGCGATATCGGGATGATCAAAGGGGGGGCTTGCCTGGTTGCTCAGACGAGAAGGAGGGGTCGTCGGTGACGTAGTCGATCATAGCGGCATTGGCAGCCGTCACGGGGTCTACCGGAGAAGAGAGGGGGAAGAAACAGTAAATACATAGCAAGCAAGTGCATAACAGGACAACAGGCAGAGCTAGACGTGTTCTAACGCGGTGCTACACGTTACTGGTGGAGGGGACAACATCCGGGAATGCTTTCTCGAAGTTTGGCATTTTTGGAGAGACGAACCGGAGGGGAAAAGTTTGAAGTTTGCTATGCTATGGATGTGTGGAGGATGAGCGGGCTGCGTATTCGGACTCGTCACGTTTTCCTAAGGAACTTTCATGTAGAAAACATTTTCATCGGAGTTAGGGGTTATTTTCTATGAATTTTTAAAGTTTAAACAATATTCTGGAATTATTTAAGAAATAACAGAAAAGGAAATATGAAGTCATCATGGTGTCATTGTTGCATCAGCGGTCAATAGACTAGTTGACTAGTCAACAGGGCCCAGGGGGGACCCACTGGCAGTGACTGGGTGATGCCCAGTCAGCCATTGACTAGGTCAACAGGGCTAGCCGGGCCACTAGGGCCACGGGGCAGTGACCTGGCGAGGTGGACCCGGACGTCCACATCGGCGCCGGTGTTGGGGAGCTCCGGTGAGCGTTCCCGCGGCGGAGGGGCACCGGACCTCACCGGAATTCGCCGTTCGGCGGCCAAAATGGACGCGGGCGGGTGCGTTCGAACGGGGAGAAGATGCCGCGTAGAACTGGGGTGGTAGCCGGGCCGGGGGCGGCCGGAGACGACGGTGGCAAGCGGCGGAGTGGACGCCGGAGATCGGGCATCGTCGGGATCGGGGCTGGGGGGCGTTTGCGGGCAAACCATGCGGCTAGACGAGGCCTACGCGGTGCGGTGAGTGCGCTGGGCACTGGCCCGTGACCATTTGGTCACCGGAGTCTCGCCGACGACGAGCTCCGCGGCGCTGCGTTCGGGCGCACGTGGGGAAGCAGCTAGGGGGCGCGCCAAGTCGGCAAGGAGAGGGAGAAGGTAGGAGAGCTCACCGGGGAGGCACAAGGTGGCCCAGTGTAAGATTAGTAGCAGCAGCAGTTGCCGGAGACGATGGAGTTCGCCGGCGATAGAGGCGAAAGGGGGCGGCTCGATCCGCACCCCACAGTGGCTCCCGGCTCGCACTCACGGACGGGGACGGGGTAGACGACAACGGCAGAGACGATGGGCACGATGGCGAGGCGAACGGCGCTCGATGGCCGTGAGGACGGGCGAGGCACGGCGGCGACCGCGTCGGCCTCCTCTCCAAAACGAAGGAGTGGGAGAGGGAGAGGCGGAGAGGGCGAGGGGGGTTCGGCGCGTGGGTGGAGGTAGGTGGGGAGGAGGTTGAGGCGTCGAGGGGAGGGGTCGACCTTATCCTCCTCGTCGACGGCGAGGTGGTTCGGCGGGGACGGCGCCCCTGTAGCGGCGCGCACTAGGGGAACAGGAAGGGGGCGCGGTGCGGGGAGCTGGGCCGGCTGGTTGAGGTGGGCCGAGGCCCATGGGGGGGGGCACGGTGGCCATCTGGCCAGTCGGCCTAGTTGAGGGGGGGCTTTTCCTTTTCTTTGTTTTTTTGTTTTTCTTTTCCAGCAGCTTTTGCATTTTCTTTTTGCCACAATTGACTTTGCAAAATTATGCCACTGGCCAAAACAATCTCAAAGAATTAAAGTTCACTGCCTCAAAAAGGTTGGGAGGCTTTTGGAATACTTGCCAATTTTATAAATTAAAAAGGGCATTTAATTTATTGCTTAGGTCACTGTTTTAAGTAGTTTAGGCCACCTAAACCCTTTGCAAAAATGTTGGTTCACCACCAATATTAGTTGTGGATTATTTGGCACATGATGAACATTTTTGTGTTCATGTCTGAGCATTTTGAATTTCACTCATAACTTTAAATTGAATTCAACTGGAATGTGAAAGAGTATGAGACAAAAATGATCAGGCACATGTTTAGCAAAACAATTAACTTAACCCCAGGGGTTACTGTAGCATCATTACACCGGGGGTGTTACAAGCGTGCCGGCACCCAGGCAGTTGCCGCCCTGTGGCCAGACATGCCGGCTCTGTGCACCGCCAGCCGGACTGCCGACTGGCTGGAGGTCGCAGCCGACCGTCTTGAGGCCTGGAAGGGTTCCTCGGCCCGGGCCGGAGCGCGCCGGGCCTTGGAATTCATCAAGGCGTGGTATCCGGGGCTGGACCTGGACCGTCTGGCCGCGTTCCGGTCAGAGGCCCAGGCCAAGATGGAGGCTGTGGAGGGCGCCCTTGTCGAGCGTGCGGCGGCCATCGCCGACTACACGGACATCAGTGTCTTCGTCTCCAAGCGGGCTGAAGGCGGCGAGAAGGTGCCGCCAGAGTGGTTCGGGATGAACCCGGAATATGGCGAGGACTCGGCGGAGGTGATTGACTCCAGCACCGAGGAAGAAGGCGAGGCGGAGGACGAAGGCAAGACGGAGGTGCCAAAAGGCGGAGCGGGTGACCAGCCTCAGCTCGACCGCGCCTCTAGCAACGAGCCGCATCCAACCGGACCGACTGCCGCTGGCGGCGATCAAGCCGAGGCTGCCCAGCCGACTCCCTCGGCGCCTGACACCGCCGTCTCCTCCGACCCTCCGAACCCGTCTGCGGCTCCCTAGGCTGCCTTCTGGCTTTATTTATCTGTTCTAGAAAGTCTTTGATGAACTTGTTAATTTACACAATTCTACCCTCGGGGTGTATTTTGAACTTCTGTCTGATGATTCCGCCAATGGGCCTATGCTTATGTAAATATTAATCTGAGTTCTATCTTTCCTTGCTCATTGCTCCTTTGGCTTTTTCCTTTGCCGCCTTCCCCTAGTTGCCGCTTTGCCAGCCGGCTAACCGCTTTGCGGACTGCCGCTGGGCCAAATGCCTGGCTACTTTGGGGAAAGCAAGTACTTGCCTTTCTTTGGAGTTTATTTAACAAGTTGGATAGAAAGCGGCAAGCCGAATATTCGCGAGTCGGCTTGTGAAAGGGGGTTGGAAGCCGGCTTAGGCTATGTTAATGTTTTAGGTCCTTAGCCATTTTTTGTGTGGATGCCCATTCATCCTTACTCCTGCCTACCAATCAGTCACTCTGCAAGCTGCGGCTTCTGGCAGGAGACGGCTTAGGCGCCGCACACTACTTGTCTGACTTCAGGAAACATTTCATAGCGCCAGACGGCGAGTCCCCGGGCCGGCTAGTCGAGCCCGGCGCCAAGCGGCGTAGCAAGAAGTAGCATACTTGAAGGCATAATTCTTATCATACAGATAATCAAAGGGGGCAATCCCCGAGTTCGTCTCGGGGGGCCCGAAGTCTCGGTACTTTAATACAAAGGGGTAGCGTGATACATACTAAATCAACTGTAAAATCTTCGAAGGAGGTTTGCATTTCATGGCCGTTCCGACTCTTTGCCAGAGTCGTCTCTCTTGCGTGCTCGGGGCTTCTGAGCGTCGATCAGGTAGTAGGAGCCATTGCCCAACACCTTGCTGACAATAAAGGGGCCTTCCCAAGGTGCCGACAGCTTGTGCTGGCCGGCTGTCCGCTGGATCAGTCGAAGCACAGGGTCGCCCTCTTGGAAAGATCTTGGCTTGACCTTCCTGTTGTAGTATCGGTGCAGGCTCTGCTGGTAGATGCTGGACCGACTGAGTGCCAACAGCCGGCCCTCTTCCAGCAGATCGACACCGTCTTGATGTGCTTCTTCTGCTTACTCCTCGGTGTACATGGTGACTCGCGGGGAGTCGAATTCTATGTCCGTCGGGACGACGACTTCAACACCGTAGACGAGGAAGAAAGGGGTGAAGCCGGTTGACTTGTTTGGAGTCGTGCGCAGACTCCAGAGGACGGCTGGCAGCTCCTCAAGCCAATAGCCGGCCGAACGCTCCAGTGGTTCAACCAGGCGGGGCTTGATGCCGGATAGGATGAGGCCGTTTGCTCGCTCCACCTGGCCGTTTGACTGCGGATGGGCGACGGACGCTAACTCCAGTCGGATGCCCTATGTTGCGCAGAAACGGGCCAAGGCTCCTTTGGCAAAATTTGTGCCATTGTCGGTGATGATGCTATGTGGTATGCCGTACCGAGTCGTAATGTCGGCGATGAAGGTTACTGCAGTCGGACCATTCAACTTCTGATGGGTTTTGCTTCTATCCACTTGGTGAACTTGTCCACCGCGACAAGTAGGTGAGTTAGGCCGCCTCGTTCCGTCTTGAATGGTCCCACCATGTCCAGGCCCCAAACCGCAAAGGGCCAGGCGATGGGAATGGTCTTGAGCGCCGAAGCCGGCTGGAGCGGCTTGGAACGGAACATCTGGCACCCTTTGCAGTTTTGGACTAATTCCTTGGCCTCTTCCAGGGCAGTCGGCCAGAAGAAGCCATGTCTGAAGGCTTTGGCGACGAGTGCCCTTGAAGCCGCATGATGGCCACACTCGCCTTCATGAATGTCTCTCAGGATTGCTTGGCCTTGTTCTGCCTCGACACAGCGTTGGTAGACATCAATGACACTGCGCCTGACCAGCTCTCTATTGACTATGGTATAGGCTGCTGCTCGGCGTTGCACTTGCTGAGCCAGGATTTCATCAGCTGGCAGCTCTCTGTTTACTAGGAACTTGAGGATGGGCTGGGCCCATGAAGGTGCTGCTTTTTCTTCAATTGCCACTATTGCGACTTGGACAGTTGTGGCTGGGCTGGGAGGCGGCGGGCTGGGATCCGCGACTGGTTGCTGGGTCGGTGAAGTCCCTGAGCCGACTAGAGCAGTCCCCGGGCCGAGTTCTGAAGTCTCCGGGCTGACTGTCGTAGTCCCCGAGCCGGGTTCTGAAGTCCCCAGGCCGACTGCGACTGCAGTACTTTTGGAGCCGTCTGTAAGGATTCTTGTGCCGTTTGTTGGTGCTCTTGAGTCGGATCCGACTTCTTCGGGGGGAGCTGGCACAAAAATGGAGTCTGATTCTGGCGAAGGCTTGATAGACGGCTTGAGGAGGCGCTGGAGGGCGACGCTGGATGGTATTGCTTGACGGGTGGAGCCGACTCGTGCCAGGGCGTCTGCTTGGTCGTTGTCATTTCTTGGAATGTGAAGGAATTCACACCCCTCAAAATATCCGCTGAGTTGCTGCACCAGGAAGCGGTAGCTCGCCATGTTTGCATCTTTGGCATCCCAGTCGCCAGATGACTGCTGGACCACCAAATCGGAATCGTCGTAGCACAGGATCCGGCGGATGCCGAGTTCTTTGGCAAGTCGGAGCCCGTGAACAAGCGCCTCGTATTCGGCAACGTTGTTGGAGGCGGCGAAGTGGATCTGCAGTGCATACTTGAGCTTGTCACCTTTGGGGGAGGTGAGGAGGATGCCGGCTCCCAGGCCGGTGCGCATCTTGGAGCCATCGAAATGCATCCGCCAATGGGTGGAGTCGGGTGCTGGCGGCAGGTACTGGGTCTCGTCCCAGTCGACAAGGAAGTCGGCCAGTGCTTGTGACTTGATGGCGGTGCGGGGCTGGTAGTAGATGGTGTAGGGAGCCAGATCTATGGACCACTTGGTGAAAGATCGAGGATGTCGCTTAGAGGGGGGGGGGGTGAATAGGCACTTTAAAATAATTACGGTTTAGGCTTGAACAAATGCGGAATAAACCTAGCGGTTAATTTGTCAAGCACAAAACCTAAAACAACTAGGCTCACCTATGTGCACCAACAACTTATGCTAAGCAAGATAATCAACTATGTGATAGCAAGATATATGACAAAGAACAATATGGCTATCACAAAGTAAAGTGCATAAGTAAAGGACTCGGGTAAGAGATAACCGAGGCACGCGGAGACGATGATGTATCCCGAAGCTCACACCCTTGCGGATGCTAATCTCCGTTTGGAGCGGTGTGGAGGCACAATGCTCCCCAAGAAGCCACTAGGGCCACCGTAATCTCCTCACGCCCTCGCACAATGCAAGATGCCGTGATTCCACTAAGGGACCCTTGAGGGCGGTCACCGAACCCGTACAAATGGCAACCCTTGGGGGCGGTCACCGAACCCGTACACTTTGGCAACCCTTGGGGGCGGTCACCGGAACCCGTAAAATTGCTCGGGGTGATCTCCACAACCTAATTGGAGACCCCGATGCTTGCCCGGAGCTTTACACCACAATGATTGAGCTCCGAACACCACCAACCGTCTAGGGCGCCCAAGCACCCAAGAGAAACAAGCTCAAGGGTACCAAGCACCCAAGAGTAATTAGCTTCTCAACTTGTAACTTCCACATATCATATGGAGAACTCAAACCGATGCACCAAATGCAATGGCAAGGGCACACGGAGTGCCCAAGTCCTTCTCTCTCAAATCCCACCGAAGCAACTAATGCTAGGGAGGAAAATGAGAGGAAGAACAAGAAGGAGAACACCAAGAACTCCAAGATCAAGATCCAAGGGGTTCCCCTCACATAGAGGAGAAAGTGATTGGTGGAAATGTGGATCTAGATCTCCTCTCTCTTTTCCCTCAAAAACTAGCAGGAATCCATGGAGGGATTGACAGTTAGCAAGCTCGAAGAAGGTCAACAATGGGGGAAGAACACGAGCTCAAAGGATAAGGTTCAATGGGGAAGAAGACCCCCTTTTATAGGTGGGGAAAAAACCAACCGTTATGCTCACAGCCCGCACCGAGCGGTAGTATCGCTTGACATCACGGTACTACCGCTAGGGGTAGGGGTACTACTGCTAAGGGTAGCGGTACTACTGCTTGCGAGCGGTACAAAAAAATTACATCCGTGCCTACCACCGCTGGACTTGTGACGAGTTTTTGGTCCCGAGGGGAAGTAGCCACGGAAGTAGCCGCAGTAGTACTGCTCCAAGCGGTAGTACCGCTCCCAAGGGCGGTAGTACCGCTCCCAAGGGCGGTAGTAAAAAATTACTTCCGCTCCTATCCGCGGTAGTACCGCTGCAGCCTTTTCAGAACACCAAAACTACCACAACTTCTGCATTCGGACTCCGAATTCGACGAAACCAAGTTTGTTGGAAAGCTAGCGACAAGGGCTAACACAATCCTGATAGAAATACCAATAATAAGCAAATGAGAAAAGGCCCAAAATAAAATGGTGAGAACCCTTCCTCAGATAAGACCGGTAAAACCTCCAACACCGAAAACATCATAGAAGACGCATGCAAACTCCATTTTCGATGAACTCAAGCTTGTTATCAAGATGACAATAAGCTCTAAGACTCACAAAGAGAACCAAACAAGAACCAAGAAACATGATGCAAGGATGCAATGGTTTGAGCTCTCGACGAACGATACGATCAAGCTACTCACTTGAGAGCCTCCCTTGATAGTACGGCTATCGATCCTATAACCCAGTCTCCCAACTACCACCATGAGACCGGTAAAATAGAAAACCTATCAAGGGCAAACCTTTGCCTTGCACATGATCGACTTGAGCTAGATGATGACGATCTTGTCCTTCGCAAGATGGACCACCTTTCTTGATTGCGTTGGGTCAATGGAGACTAGATGATTGCTCCCCCATACTCCACTATGGGTGAGCCACTCTTCGGCACTTCTTGAAACCAACACATGGACTTCAAGAAACCAACACATGGACTTCAAGAAATTCCTATGGACAAATCCTTCAAATATAACTCAATGCAACCATTAGTACATAGAGAATGTCATCAATTACCAAAACCACACATGGGGGGCACCGCATGTCCTTTCACTTGGCTACTCGGCCTAAAGCATCACGACTTCCGATGATCTCGGCCAGTGGAGCGGTGCAAACCACAATGATTGGATGCTCTTGAAAGTAAGGCTTCAACTTCTTGCCGGCGAAATGCACACCGTAGCACATCTTCTGGTAGTGGGGGTAGTTCTGCTTGGAGGTCGACAGTACCTCGCTTAGGTAATATACCGGTCTCTGGACAGGGAGCGCCTTGCCTTCCTCCTTGTGTTCGACTACTATAACTGTGCTGACTACCCGGCTAGTGGCGGCAATGTATAGGAGCATAGGCTCTTTGGGAGTCGGAGCCTCCAGCACAGGGGGAGTAGTCAACATCTTCTTCAACTCGAGAAATGCTTCATCCGCCTTGTGGTTCCACTCAAAAAAGGTGGTCTTCTTCATCAGTTGATACAAAGGGAGAGCCTTCTCGCCCGGCCGACTAATGAATCGGCTGATGGACGCCAAGCAGCCGGTGAACTTCTGCACATCTAACAGTTGGCGGGGGACTTCCATCCTCTCGATGGCTTTGATCTTTACAGGGTTGCACTCTATGCCGCGTTCAGAGACCAGGAAGCTAAGGAGCTGGCCGGTTGGTACTCCAAAGATGCACTTCTCTAGATTGAGCTTGATCTGGAATCGGCGCAGATTCTCAAAGGTTTCTTGGAGATCTTCCAACAGTGTCCCACGCTTTTCTGTCTTCACCACCACATCATCCACGTAGACGTGGGCATTCCTGCTGAGTTTCTTGAGGAGACACTTCTGCATGCAACGCTGAAAGGTGGCGCCGGCATTCCTTAAGCCGAACGTCATGGTCAGGTAGTAGAAGGCTCCAAACGGCATGATGAAGGCAGTCTTCAGTCTGTCTGCCGGGTTCAGCTTAATCTGGTGATATCCTGAATATGCATCTAAGAAGCTCAACAACTCGCATCCGGCTGTGGAGTCTATCACCTGGTCAATTCTTGGCAGAGCAAATGGATCTTTGGGGCAAGCTTTGTTGAGGCTTGTGTAGTCGATAAACATTCGCCACTGCTTGTTCTTCTTCAACACTAGGACCGGGTTCGCTAGCCATTCTGGAAAGAATACCTCCATAATGAAGCCGGCCGCTAGGAGTCGGGCTATCTCTTCTCCAACAACTCTTCTTTTCTCTTCTGACAAGCGGCGCAAGGGCTGCCTGATGGGTTTCACATCAGATCAGACATGTAACTTGTGCTGGGCGAATTCCGTCGGTACATCTGGCATGTCTTTAGGGGAAAATGCGAAGATGTCTCGATTCTCATGAAGGAAATCGATGAGCTCGCCTTCCTATTTGTTGTCTAGGTTTGCACCTATGACAACATGCCTCTCCGGATGCTCCGGGTCCAAAGGTATCCTCTTTGTTACCTTAGCCGGCTTGAACGAACCCTCAGCTTCCGACTCCTTGGGGTCGGGCGACATCTCTGGCTGCTTGCCGGCCATCGCCACAACCCGATCAAGGAGTCGCCTCTCAGCTGCGATCACCAGGGACTCGGCCAGCCGACTGCTCTCGGCCGCGCAGGCGGACGACTTCCCGCAGTCGCCGGCCACGGTCATAATCCCCTTTGAACTTGGCATCTTCATCTTGAGGTAGGCGTAGTGGGGGACCGCCATGAACTTGGCCAGAGCAGGTCGGCCAAGCAATGCTTGGTATGGGCTTTCAAGGTCCACCACTTCAAACCAAACTGGCTCTCGGCGAAAATGATCTTTGTCTCCAAAGAGGACATCTATCTGGATCTTGCCGATTGGGGAGCAAGAAAGGCCAGGTACAATTCCATGGAAAATAGTTCAGCTGCTTTGAAGCTACTTCTGCTTGATTCCTAATTTCTCCATGGTATCCTTGTATAGGATGTTGATGCTGCTGCCTCCGTCTATCAACATTTGGGAGAAGCGAGCGGCCTGCCTATCAGTGGCCAAGGTAGCACTCAGAACCAAGGCGTAGGAGCCCGGATTCGGCATCACCTCTGGGTGATCAGCTCTGCTCCAACTGATAGGCTTCTCGGACCAATGCATGAACTCTGGAGTATCTGATGCTACTGCATTTACTTCTTGCTGCTGCAACCGTCTGCTGCGCCGATCATCAGCCATACTGGTGAACACTACATAAGCTCCGTGATCTTCGGGGTATTCATATTGTACGGCGCCGACTGGCCTGGCCGCCAGCTGCTGGGGCGGCTGTGGAGGCGGCGGCCAGCAAGCGGAGGAGGAAGGAGGCCGTCTCCCTTGGCGATTCTGGTGAGCCAGTGGCATTTCCGGGTGGTATGGTTTGACGGCTTCGCACCGCTGTGGAACTTGCAGGGACCATCCAGAGTCTGCTCGTAAGAGAAGGCCAGCAACTAGTTGGACTTGCCGCCTTTCTGCCGCTTCGCCGGAGGCTGCCCCTCAGGCTGTTGGTCTTTGACTGTCGCAACCTGCCGACTGCTGGAAGTCGACTGCGGGGCCTTGCGCTTGTGATCATTCTGCTGCTGTCGCCGACTGGTGTCTCCAGCCGGAGTTCTAGGAGCTTGAGGGGCCACTTTGCCGGTTGCACTATATTGAATCTCTGTCTTCATGGAGGAGTCGGCCGTGGCATATTTGTCTGCAATGACCAGCAGCTCATCGAGGGTCTCTGGCTCGTCGCAGAGGAGCCTGTGCTTGAGGAGGGTGCCTTCTCTGCACCCGGTGGTGAAGTACTCGATAGCCTGCACCTCGTGCACGCCCTCGCAGGAGTTCTGAAGTTCGCCCCATCACGTGAGGTAATCGCGAGTCGACTCGTCTTGGCCTTGCACGCACAAGAAGAGTTGGCGTGGCTTGGGGGGTCGCTTGTACATGCTGGTGAAGTTGCGGATGAAAGCCTCGGTGAAGTCGACCCAACTGTTGATGCTGCGGGGCTTCAAGCTGTTCAGCCATGTCTGAGCCGTACCCTGGAGCATGAGCGGAACGTACTTCACGGCAACACGCTTGTTGCCGTTTGCTATGTTGACGGCTGTGGAGTAGTCAACTAGCCAATCTTCCGGCTTCACGGAGCCGGTGTACTTGGGCGTGTCTCGGGGGAGCGTGAACCCTTTGGGGAAGGGCTCGTCTCGAATGCGGGGTCCGAAGCAAGGTGGTCCCAATTCATCTTCTTCTTCCAGCGCCAGGGATCGGTGGAGTCGGTCGATCCGGTGGAGGGCGTCGTTCTCTCCGACTCCCTCTCGACGACCAAGGCGGTCGCCGAGATTCGGATGCTCAACGGGCGGCGGGGAGACTCATCTTTCTCTTCATGGTGGGGAGGCAGGTAGTCGCCCTGCCGTTCCACTACTCTTGGGCGGCCGTCTTGGTCGCGCTCGATGGTGATGCGAGTCCGACTGTGGCTGATAGTCGGATCCTTCTCTCTTCTTCTGCGAGCCACGCCAGTTTGCGTCCGAGACGTCGCGCCTTGATCTCGGCGGGGAGGTAGGTCGTCATTTTATCGTTGCGGCGCCTCCGTGCGGCAACCGGCTTCGTTTCTGTGCGGCAGCCGCTTTGAGGAGTCGCTGGACTCACTCGGTCATCAAGCGGCGCTCTTCGCCTTCGAAGTTGTCTAGTTCGTCCGCCGCCGCCTGGGCGGCGCGAATGTTCTCTGCAGGCGTGGCATACACGGGGCGATCAGCCCCGAACAGGTTGGCGATGGCCGCGCCGCGTTGTCGGACCGCGCCTAGGCGGCCCGGCCCAGTCAGGGCTGGCGAGCCGCCCACGGCGCGATCCATCTCACGTTGGTAGGCCTCCGACAAGCGTCTCATGCTTGCCAGCTTCTTCGCGCCTTCAACAAGCTGAAGGTGGCGTGCCTCCAGCGTCTCGGCGTCAGCGTCCTCCAGAATGGGTGCCGTCAGGTCTCACAGAGCCGCGTCGAGCGGGTCATGTGCTCCTTCACCGGAGTGCTCGCCATGACTAATAACGAGCACCTCCGTGATGGCGCTTCCGCCGCTCTCCTCGCGAGGGAGCGGCTCGTCGTAGATCACCACATTGGAGGGGAACGTGTCGAGCGACACGCTGTTGGAGTCGACCAGCATCGGGTCGGTGGAGCCTACGGACTCCAAGTCCACGGCAGGCTCGCCAGCGACGTGGAGATGGTCGAGGAGGCCCGTGAGGAGGCTTTCGGGGCCACCCGTGCCCGCATCGGATGCAGGCTCGTCGGAGATGCTAACCTCGCCAAGAAGGTCAGCGAGGCAGCTCGCCACGCAGGCGTCGTCGACGCTTTGCAGTGCGTCGGGGCAAGCGCCATCGGGCGTGCCGGGCTGGCTATGCTCGAGGGGAGGAAAAGGGTTCCCGTCCAGAGCAGGTCTCCGGACGACGGTGCACCTCGCCCCACGGTGGGCGCCAAATGTCGGGGGTTGGGTGCGACATATGCCAAAGGATGGCTTATCATGGTGGGAGCGAGTAGAACGTCGCCGGTGCCAGGAAATGGGATGAGGCGAAGGCATGCACGCCGGCGAATCTTACCCAGCTTCAGGGCTCTCTGGGGAGATAACACCCCTACTGCTGCTCTGCGGGGTCTCCGCATGATCACTAAGGCGTAGGGACTACAAAGTTGCTCCTAGAGCTGTATTCAGGAGGTAGAAGGAGGCAAGGCTAGCTCTCTTCCTCCTATATGATCTGGTCTAAGGCTAATGGATGCGAACCCTTTGCATGGGTGCCCCGGGGGGTTTATATAGGCCTACCCCCCGGGGGTACAATGGTAATCTGGCTGGGCGCGGGTCCCAGCCGTCTGTCTCACAGGCCGCCGTCTTCTCCGGCGACTGTTGGGGCCCGCCGACTTGCGGGCCCCGCCGGCGAGTCCGGCACTGTAGCCGTGATTCTGATGACGCAGGCTTGGTCACAGGGTCGTGGCAATAGTGCCGCCGTCTATCGGGCGATCACTGTCGTTACTTCCCGTCTTGTCTGGTTAATGGCGCGTGGGACCCGTGGGAGAGGCCGGCCGACTCTGGGGAGCCGGCTCCCACGGGGCCGCCTTCGGGGCGTATCCTCCGTCTTCTATGTTCTCACTGACTGGCAGGTCCGCCCTCTCTGAGCCGTACAGGTAGGCCATCGTGGCCACAGTGCGCCGCACACTATGGCTGAGGTCAGGCTGGCATGGCAACGGTGCCGGGCCACGCCGGAGATCTCTAGCGGTACGGCACACTGTAGCCATGCCGGCCCCTCGCAAGCAGGAGGTGACGGCCACGCCATGGTCATACCCGCCTCGCCTATCGCGACGAGTGTAGAGTCGTGGGCCGACTCTCCATAGTTGGCTCCTCCGGAAGTCGCCGGCCATGAGTCGGCTTATCTGGGAGTCGCCATCTGAGACTCAGCTCATCTGGGAGTCGCCATCTGAGACTCGGCTCATCTGGGAGTCGCCATCTGAGACTCAGCTCATCTGGGAGTCGCCATCTGAGACTCAGCTCATCTGGGAGTCGCCATCTGAGACTCGGCTTATCTGGGAGTCGCCATCTGAGACTCAGCTTTGAGGGGCGCGGCCTGCCCCGATGTCTTGAAAGGTTCTGGGGCTCGGGTTAGCCTACCCATGGCCCATTACTCCGACAACGTCGATGCAAGCTTTAACACCTATCCGAATGACTCTGAGTAGCAAACCGGATACGTATTGTGGAGCAACCATTTGGAATAGACCCAAGTGGAGCGTGGAAGCAGCATTTACAACATGAATTAGATATTTGCGAAGTACATACAGATCTGAATGTTGCAGACCCATTGACTAAAATCTCTCTCACAAGCATAACATGATCAAACCCCAGAACTCATTGAGTCTTAATCACATGATGATGTGAACTAGTTTAGTGACACTAGTAAACTCTTTGGATGTTGGTCACATGGCGATGTGACCTGTGAGTGTTAATCACATTGCGATGTGAACTAGATTATTGACTCTAGTGCAAGTGGGAGACTGTTGGAAATATGCCCTAGAGGCAATAATAAATTAGTTATTATTATTATATTTCCTTGTTCATGATAATCGTTTATTATCCATGCTATAATTGTATTGATAGGAAACTCAGATACATGTGTGGATACATAGACAACACCATGTCCCTAGTAAGCCTCTAGTTGACTAGCTCGTTGATCAATAGATGGTTATGGTTTCCTAACCATGGACATTGGATGTCATTGATAACGGAATCACATCATTAGGAGAATGATGTGATGGACAAGACCCAATCCTAAGCCTAGCACAAAGATCGTGTAGTTCGTATGCTAAAGCTTTTCTAATGTCAAGTATCATTTCCTTAGACCATGAGATTGTGCAACTCCCGGATACCGTAGGAATGCTTTGGGTGTACCAAACATCACAACATAACTGGGTGACTATAAAGGTGCACTACGGGTATCTCCGAAAGTGTCTATTGGGTTGGCAGATATCGAGACTGGGATTTGTCACTCCGTGTGACGGAGAGGTATCTCTAGGCCCACCCGGTAGGACATCATCATAATGTGCACAATGTGACCAAGGGGTTGATCACGGGATGATGTGTTACGGAACGAGTAAAGAGACTTGTCGGTAACGAGATTGAACAAGGTATTGGGATACCGACGATCGAATCTCGGGCAAGTACTATACCGCTAGACAAAGGGAATTGAATACGGGATTGATTGAATCCTCGACATCGTGGTTCATCCGATGAGATCATCGTGGAACATGTGGGAGCCAACATGGGTATCCAGATACCGCTATTGGTTATTGGCCGGAGAGTTGTCTCGGTCATGTCTACGTGTCTCCTGAACCCGTAGGGTCTACACACTTAAGGTTTGATGACGCTAGGGTTATAGGGAATAGATGTATGTGGTTACCGAATGTTGTTCGGAGTCCCGGATGAGATCCTGGACATCACGAGGAGTTCCGGAATGGTCCGAAGGTAAAGATTTATATATGGAAAGTTGCTGTTCGGGTTCCGAGAAAAGTTTGGTTTTTTCCGGTATTGTACCGGGAAGCTTCCAGAAGGTTCCGGAGGATTCCGGAGGGGTCCGGAGGTCCGGAAAATGTTCCACCACGTCCAATACAGCAGCATGGGCTGTAAGGGGGCGCCCTAGCGTTAATGGGCCAGGGGCACCAGCCCCCCCAAGGCCCATGCGCATGGGAGAGGGGAAACCCTAAGGGGAGGGCCTCCACTTGACTTGGGAGGCACTCCTCCCCCCCTTGGCCGCCGCCCCAACCCTAGATGAGATCTAGGGGGGCTATCCCCCTCTTTCCCCACCTATAAATAGTGGAGGGGTGGGAGGGCAGACGCACCCAAAGTTCTGGCGCAGCCCTCCCCCTCTCCCAAGTCCTCCTCCTCTCCCACGGTGCTTGGCGAAGCCCTGCAGGATTGCCACGCTCCTCCACCACCACCACGCCATCGTGCTGCTGCTGGATGGAGTCTTACCCAACCTCTCCCTCTCTCCTTGCCGGATCAAGGCATGGGAGATGTCACCGGGCTGCATGTGTGTTGAACGCGGAGGTGCCGTCCGTTCGGCACTAGGATCATCAGTGATTTGGATCACGACGAGTACGACTCCATCAACCCCGTTCACTTGAACGCTTTAGCTTAGTGATCTACAAGGGTATGTAGATTCACTCCCCTTTCCCTCGTTGCTAGATTACTCCATAGATTGATCTTGGTGATGCGTAGAAAATTTTGAATTTCTGCTACGTTCCCCAACACCCATCCCTCCAAGGTCCAAAAGAAGCAAGAAGCGGGCTGACAGCTTGGAAGATGTACATGTTCAGGTTCTGCCTGGGGATGGGGTCATGCAGCAGTCTGGACAGAACTTCATTACCTTAAGAAGATAGGCCAAAACGAATACCTTGGTCATGCACCTCCATAGAGATCACCAAACTTTCGGAGTTCATAGAGGTGTCGATCACAGCCATCTGTAGGTTAGGCAAAGAGTGTATATCCGACTGAGTGGAGCTAGAGCTATCAGAAGCAGTGATTGAATCGTTCCAGGCCTGAAACGCATTGTCAGTGATGTTATCTTCAGGGACCAAACCATGTTGCATGGTCAAACCTTGAACAGCCAGCCAAGCTTGATAGTTGACCAGGTGTGGTGGCATTGGCGGAAGGGGAGGAGCAGCAGGTGCAGGCCATGCAGGCCAAGCTGCATTGGCATTGCCCAAATGATTAGGAGCTTCGTTAGCTGCATCTCCATTGTTGCCAGCACCCGGGACACCATTCTGAACCAGCCAGTTATGCACTTCTTGCTGATAGAGCTGTTCGGCTGTAAGTTCAGGTCCAAATTGTGGGTGAGGGTTGCCATCAGGAGGCGGCTGCTCCTCGCCGGCCGCAGCAACCTCAGGGAGTAAGCCGTTCCAATCATTGCTGCGGAGAATGGAGATCTGAACGGTCCAGCAGTCACGAGCACCTCCCAATTGCTAGACAACGAAACTCTTGGGGATTAAACATAGACGGATAACTCTGGCTTTGAGGAGAATAAAACGACGATCTTGACGCGGATTGTACCAATTAACTAAAGAACCATACCCGCCCAGAGCTTTGTTGATATAGTAATCTGTCTGATAATCATATGGAAAACCAAACATCATAAGCCAGACCTCAGGGCCAAACGAGGTGGTACGTCTATTTAGAGCCTCATTATGCCGAACGAAGGTGATCAGCAAATCCTCATCTTCAAGTTCTAGCGGTGTATTGACAGCAGTTTCTCTCTGAAAGGAATCCATGAATCCAAAAACCCCAATACCCAAAGGGTGATCACTGACCTCAGTAGTAAACAACTGCGATTCATGGAGGAGGGCGACGATCTGGTTGAGGATGAATGCGCAGCGATGCAGAGGGACATAGTGGCTCGACTCTACAATGGCCAGGAAGTCGTGGTTCAACGACGCAATAGGGCCAACCACCATACCGCTGCGCACCAGGCGGTCCTCCGGGCCTGGCTGGATGGTGAACCCCGGAGGGAGGAAGGGCACCAGATTGAGCGGGTAGTTCACCATTGCAGGTGAGTGTGGGAAGGGAGGCGCAGGCAGAGCAGACTGCAATGGAGGAGGCGGCTGTGGAGAGGACGGTTGTGGCGATGGGACAGGGCAGAGGGATGCCGGTTGGGTTTCCAAGGAGGAAGCTGGAGCATGAATGGGGGCGGTGAGAGGCAAAGATGCCTTCAAAACCCATTTCCATTTTTGTTGAAATTTCAACTTGCGGCATGATTTAGCCACGTGTCCATAGAAACCACAGGCACTGCATCGGACGGTCTTCCTCTCGTTAGTGGTTTCGAGGCAGGGTGATGAGTGAGGACCCAAAAATCCGGATGAATTGATCACACTCGCCTTATTTGACTCGCACGGAGCCTGGTGGACAACGGTGGCACTTTTGGGGCATTCTGCAGTTTTATGATCCAGAGCCGAGCAGTTAATGCAGATTAGGCGTGCGTGGCAGGCAATCTTACCGTGGCCCCATTGAAGGCATCTAGAGCAGAGGTTGGCCCAATTAGTGGCAAGAGAATTGATTTCATGCAACGGATAATCAGCTTGCACTAAGTCAGCCTTGTGTCGTGCACTGAGGACCGAGGGCCACATGTCATGGGGTGGGGCATAAGTGAAAGCAGAACATAGATAACAAGTTGGTAGCGAGGGGTAAGGCAAATTCACCGGACATTTGAATTGTCCAACTAAAAGGCACTCAATGGCCATATCTTCCTTAGACTTCGCAAGGGATAAAAAATGATTCATTAATGCCAGGCGATCCGTTGGCGGAGCGGAAACCACGCTCTGCTTTAAAGGACGAGGAAATGAACCAAAATGAATTTGAATATTCTGCTAGGGAGCAATCAAAGTAGAAGCTTCATGATCGTGGGAGTTTGAGAAATTCCAATGCTTCACGTTGACAAGTTCAAATTTGCTCAACTCCATAACAGATGAATGATCCAAAGACTTATCCTTCTTTAAGAAATCCAAGGATGATGATAAAGCTATAGGCTTACGATCCCGGATATCACCCAACTCTTGATCAGCATGCCAATGGGAATCCGAATAGAACTTAGCGAAACAACCATTGAACAGGTGGAAATGACACACAAAGTCAGGCCAAACACGATCTTTAAGCCCATAGATGAAATGTCCCACTTTGTTGTTGGCCACAGAAAAACGAAATGATCGAGGGGTGAGTGAAATCACGTTGAAGCCCGAGCAAATCCCTCCAAGACAGCATTGAAGAGCAACCCCAACAGAATCAGTTGTGAGGGGGAAGGATGCCGACGAAAAGGAGACCACCAGGAAGAACTCCATGGTGTCTCGGGAGGGAGAGAAATGAACCGTAGACCCAAATCTTCTTCTCACCTGGTCTGCCAATTCCAAGCCCGGGGCAAAGTCCCAATGCAGAAGGCCTTCCATGGAGGATTAAACTAAAGGTCGCCATTGTTGGTGGGAAGCAGGTGGGAGAGGGGAGGAGAGGGGAGGAGAGGAGAGGGAGCCATTGAGAGATGCACTCTACAATCAAAGGCATCTCTCAATGACTTTAGAACACGTTATGAAACGGCTTGAGATTATTGAAAATAAAATTGCCAATGTTGAGTTGATTGAAAATTTGGATAACAAGATTCATAATCACATTACCCAATATGGATCTAGGGTTGGAGTTACTTTGAAAAATCTTAAAGAAAAAGAACCTATAGTCAATGAAAAAATAGATCTAGACTCTGCTAGAATCGGTAAACTAGAGGATATCATTACAAACTTAGGTTCCACGTTTTCCTCCATGAAAAACACTCCAAAACCCCCTACTAAAACTGCAAAGTTTATTTATGTTCCTAAAATAAGGGTGAATCTTCTAGTAAGGGAGACGAGGATCTCAAATCCATAAGTGTTCATCCCATTTGTCTCTCTATCGTTAAGGAACCTTTTGCTACCAACGAATTTCTTGAATTTTGCCTAAAGGTTTAGCCATTGCTAAAAAGGGAGAAACCCCTAGAGATCACAAGTGCTCTATTGATGAATTTAGTGCCAAAGATGGCACTCGTTAGATCTATCTTCGCTTTTATGCCTAGCTAGGGGTGTTAAATGATACCGCTAGTTGGGAGGCAACCCAATTTTCTTTGTGTTTTTTGTTTTTGTTTCTGTTTAGTAATAAATCTTGCATCTACCTTCTGTTTAGATGTGTTTTTATCTTTTAATTAGTGTTTTTGCCAAGTAGAACCTATAGGATAACCTATGATGATAGTTGATTTGATTCTGCTGAAAAACAGAAACTTTGCGCTCACGAAATTAGTTTTGTTAAATCACAGAAACTTTCTTTTGTGTTGATTCTGTTTGATGCTGATCAATAGACAAATTGTCCAGGATTTTCTATTTTTGTAGGATTTTCAGAGTTCCAGAAGTTTGTGTTAGTTACAGATCGCTACAGACTGTTCTGTTTTTGACAGATTCTGTTTTTCGTGTGTTGTTTGCTTATTTCGATGCATCTATGGCTAGTATTAAGTGGTATGAACCATAGAGAACTTGGAATACAGTAGGTTTAACACCAAAATAAATAAATAATGAGTTCATTATAGTACCATATGTGGTGGTTTTGTTTTCTTTCACTAACGGAGCTTATAAGATTTCCTGTTGAGTTTTGTGTTGTGAAGTTTCCAAGTTTTGGGTAAAGCTTTTATGGACTATGGAATAAGGAGTGGAAAAATCCAAAGCTTGGGGATGCAGAAGGCACCCCAAGATATTGAAGAATAGCCAAAAGCCTAAGCTCGGGGATGCCCCGGGAAGGCATCCCCTCTTTCGTCTTCGTTCATTGGTAACTTTACTTGGAGCTATATTTTTATTTGCCACATGATATGTGTTTTGCTTGGAGCGTCGTCTATTATATTAGTCTTTGCTTTTTAGTTTACCACAATCATCCTTGCTGTACACACCTTTTGGGAGAAGCCTATTTGATTAGAATTTGCTAGAATACTCTATGTGCTTCACTTATATCTTTTGAGGTTGATAGTTTTTGCTCTAGTGCTTCACTTTTATCTTTTAGAGCACGGCAGTGGGTTAATTTTATAGAAATCGCTAGTCTGTCATGCTTCACTTATATCTTTTTGAGAGTCTTTTAGAACACCATGGTATTTTCTATGGTTATAAAATTGGTCCTAGAATGGTAGGCATCCAAGTTGGGTATAATAAAAACTATCATAGGAAGTGAATTGGATGCTATGATCAATTTGATACTTGATAATTGTTTTGAGATATGGAGGTAGTGATATTAAAGTCACGCTAGTTGGGTGATTATGAATTCAAAGAATGCTTGTGTTGAAGTTAGCAAGTCCCATAGCATGCACGTATGGTTAAAGTTGTGTAACAAATTTGAAACATGAAGTGTACCTGGATTGTGCATCCTTATGAGTGGCGGTCGGGGATGAGCGATGGTCTTTTCCTACCAATCTATCCCCCGAGGAGCATGTGCGTAGTGCTTGGTTTTTGATGACTTCTAAATTTTGGCAATAAGTATATGAGTTCTTTTGACTAATGTTGAGTCCATGGATTATACGCACTTTTACCTTTCCACCATTGCTAGCCTCTTCGGTACCGTGCATTGCCCTTTCTCACCTTGAGAGTTGGTGCAAACTTCGCCGGTGCATCCAAACCCCGTGATACGATACGCTCTATCACACATAAACCTCCTTATATCTTCCTCAAAACAGCCACCATACCTACCTATTATGGCATTTCCATAGCCATTCCGAGATATATTGCCATGCAACTTTCCACCGTTCCGTTTATCATCATCGTGACATACTTTACTTTTGTCATATTGCCATTGCATGATCATGTAGTTGACATCGTATTTGTGGAAAAGCCACCATGCATTATTTTTCATACATGTGACTCTGGATTCATTGCACCATCCCGGTACACCGCCGGAGGCATTCATATAGAGTCATATCTTGTTCTAGTTTCGAGTTGTAATTCATATGTTGTAATCAATGAAAGTGTGATGATCATCATTATTAGAGCATTGCCCAAAAGAAAAAAAAGAAAAATAAGGGGGCCAAAAAAAAGGAAGGCCCAAAAAGAAAAAAAGGAAAAGAAAAAAAAAGAAAAAAAGAGAAGAAAATAAATAAAAAGGGCAATGTTACTATCTCTTTTTCCACACTTGTGCTTCAAAGTAGCACCTTGTTTTTCATATAGTGAGTCTCATAAGTTGTATTTTTCATACTAGTGGGAATTTTTCATTATAGAACTTGGCTTGTATATTCCTACAATGGGATTCCTCAAATGCCCTAGGTCATCGTGAGCAAGCAAGTTGGATGCACACCCACTAGTTTTCTTTTGTTGGGCATACATTTATACCTCTGGTGCATCCGTTGCATGGCAATCCCTACTCCTCATGTTGACATCAATTGATGGGCATCTCCATAGCCCGTTGATTATCCTCGTCAATGTGAGACTTTCTCTTTTTTGTCTTCTCCACACAATCCCCATCATCATATTCTATTCCACCCGTAGTGCTATATCCATGGCTCACTCTCATGTATTGCGTGAGGATTGAAAAAGTTTGAGATTATTTAAGTATGAAACAATTGCTTGGCTTGTCATCGGGGGTATAGAAGTTGGGAACATCTTTGTGTGACAAAAATGAAGCATAGCCTAACTATATGATTTTGTAGGGATGAACTTTCTTTTGCCATGTTATTTTGAGAAGACATGATTACTTTGATTAGTATGCTTGAAGTGTTACTATTTCTTTTATCAATATGAACTTTTATTTTAAATCATTTGGATCTGAACATTCATGCCACAATAAAGAAAATTACACTGAGAATTATGCTAGGTAGCATTCCACATCAAAAATTCTTTTTTATCATTCACCTACTCGAGGACGAGCAGGAATTAAGCTTGGGGATGCTTGATACGTCTCCAACGTATCTATAATTTTTGATTGTTCCATGCTATTATATTCCCCCTTTTGGATGTTTATGGGCTTTATTTTACACATTTATATCGTTTTTGGCACTAACCTACTAACCGGAGGCCCAACCTGTATTGCTGTTCTTTTGCCTATTTCATTATTTTGAAGAAAAGGAATATCAAACGGAGTCCAAACGGAATGAAACCTTCGGGAGCGTGATTTTTGGAACAAACGTGATCCAGAGGACTTGGAGTGCAAGTCAAGAAGCAGCCGAGGCCTCCATGAGATAGGAGGGCGCCCCCTATAGGGCACACCCCCTGTCTCGTGGGTCCCTCTGGCGGCCACCGACGTTCTTCTTCCTCCTATATAAGCCTACGTACCCCGAAAACATCCAGCGAGCCAACGAAACACAATTTCCACCACCGTAACCTTCTGTATCCGCGAGATCCCATCTTGGAGCCTTCGCCGGCGCTCCGCCGGAGGGGGAATCGACTATGGAGGGCTTCTTCATCAACACCATAGCCCCTCCGATGAGTTGTGAGTAGTTTACCACAGACCTACGGGTCCATAGTTATTAGCTAGATGGCTTCTTCTCTCTTTTTGGATCTCAATACAATGTTCTCCCCCTCTCTTGTGGAGATCTATTCGATGTAAACTCTTTTTGCGGTGTGTTTGTCGAGATCCGATGAATTGTGGGTTTATGATCAAGTTTATCTATGAATAATATTTGAATCTTCTCTGAATTCCTTTATTTATGATTGAGTTATCTTTGCAAGTCTCTTCAAATTATCAGTTTGGTTTGGCCTACTAGATTGATCTTTCTTGCCATGGGAGAAGTGCTTAGCTTTGGGTTCAATCTTGCGGTGTCCTTTCCCAGTGACAACAGGGGCAGCAAGGCACATATTGTATTGTTGCCATCGAGGATAAAAAGATGGGGTTTATATCATATTGCTTGAGTTTATCCCTCTACATCATGTCATCTTGCTTAAGGCGTTACTCTATTCTTATGAACTTAATACTCTAGATGCAGGCAGGAGTCGGTCGATGTGTGGAGTAATAGTAGTAGATGCAGGCAGGAGTCGGTCTACTTGTCACGGACGTGATGCCTATATACATGATCATGCCTAGATAATCTCATAATTATTCGCTTTTCTATCAATTGCTCGATAGTAATTTGTTCACCCACCGCAATACTTATGCTATCTTGAGAGAAGCCACTAGTGAAACCTATGGCCCCCGGGTCTATCTCTTATCATATTTGCTGGATTGATACCTTGGTTCTCAAAAACTGAGGGAAACACTTACGCTACTATTGCTGCATCGCCCTTTCCTCTTCAAGGAAAACCAACGCAAGCTCAAGATGTAGCTGGTGCCTCCGCACTCGGCTTGTTGGCCGCTCACCACCTTCAGCTTCACATTGAAGGCTTTCAACCATAGCCCGAAGTGAGGTGGGATGCGGAGGATGGCCTCACACACGACAATAAATGCGAGATGTTGAGGACGGAATTGGGGGCCATATCATGGAAGTCCAGCCCGTAGTAGTACATCAGTCCACGGATGAACGGGTGGAGGGGGAATCCCAGCCCGCAGACGAAGTGTGTAAGGAACACCACCCTCTCTTGGGGCTCCGGGGTGGGGACGATCTGTCCCTTGGCTGGAAGTCGGTGGGCGATTTCCTTGGATAGATACCCGACCTCCCGGAGCGTCTTGATGTCCTTCACCTTGACGGAGGAGGCCATCCACTTGCCTCCTGGTCTGGATCCGGACATTATTGGAGTGCTTTTTTGGGCAGAGAAGGCGAGAGCTTGGGTGCTGGAGCTCGAGAATGGATGGGCAGAGGAAGGAGAAGGCGTGGGTGAACAAGGATGAATCCTTATCCCTTTATAAAGGCAGTAAAAGTCGTGCGCCTCCTTGCTCGCCTTAAAATTCGCCTATTCCCCAAGCACCGTGTAGATGACACGGTTGGGTTACCCATGCCCATATTGATGAGAACTTACCTTTGCCCGGGACCGTTTGCGCCTTTTGGCACACGTATATGATAGTGTCGCTAGCATCCATATGATAAGGAGCCCGGGCTGACATGGCTAGTCGTAAACCCAAAGTGGCACAAACTTACAGGGACAAGCATCCATGACCCATCATCGAACGTGTCGGTCATCAGCGAGTGGATCCAGGCTGTAGCACTGGGCTAGCAGGACTCCGGTGAACTGGGCTGTAGCGGGCTAACAGGACTCCGGTATTCATCATGTGACATTTCCCTGAAGGGACAGACACAGGAACGAAGGACACATGCCGGCCAGCCTAAGTGTTCCGGAGCAGTAGCAAGCTACCATGGCTCAGTGGAAGCACTAGGAGACATTTCCCGGTAAGAGACACTACTAAGGATAAACAACTAGATAGTCAGATCCCACACATACCAAGCATTTCAATGACATACACACAATATGCTCGATATGTGCAAATACAACATGGCATCACAACATGACTCTACAACTCAAGTATTTTATTCAATAGGCTCTGAGGAGCGAGATATTACAAACATGGGTCTCATGACCCAACATTCAGAGCACACAAATCAAAGCACAAGCGGAAGCTTAACATGTCAGAGTATAGACAACTATAAATGAAAAAGGCTGAGAAGCCTGACTATCTACTAGATCCTGCCGAGGGCACAAGATCGTAGCTGAGGTAACTAGCTAAACGTCAAAGTCCAAGCGGAACTACTAGCGAGACTGAAGTCTCTCTGCAAAAACATAAAATAGGCAAACGTGAGTACAAATGTACCCATCAAGACTTACAACAGAACTAACTACATATGCATCATTATCAACAAAGGGGATGGTGGGGTTTAACTGCAGCAAGCCAGCTTTGACTCGGTGGCTATCCTAAACTACGACTGCAAGTAACTCTTTGAGGTGGCGCACACGAGTCCACATATTCACCATATCAATACACCACTATGGATCCGCTCCCGTCTCCCTACGAAGACACCATCCATAGCACTCACGCTTATCTTGCGCATTTTAGAGTATCCACTTTCACTTGTCTATGAACTGTACAGGCAACCCAGAAGTCCTTTACCGCTGACACGGCTATTCGAATAGATCATATTAACCCTGCAGGGGTGTACTTCTTCACACATGCTCTTGCCACTTACCGCCATGTACACGTCATGTATCTCGGCAACCTTCAAGCGGAATCCTGGCGAGGGTGTCGGCCACGACCTGACTAACCACACAAGTCTCTCGTCCAGGTTTATCGCCTATTCGGGTTCCATCTGCAAGGAGATCCGGCCGGGGTGTCGCTCACGGCCCCAAACGATGTGAGCAGGGTTCCCAAGCCCACCATCCGGGTGCCACTTGGTACACCATGCCACTGTGCCTAGTCTGTCCCAAGCCCACCTGTACCGGGTGCCACTTGGTAGACTACTAATACTACCTACAAACAGCAGAAACTAGTTGCAACTCCTGGACAGAGATCAGGTTGATTAATAAGTCGAGAGGGGCCGAGTTACCGGAACCCAATGTGTGGTAGTAGCTGTTCATGGATCACAAACACTGAACTCAGTTCCTGAGGATGGCTTCAATGAGACAACCCACCATGTACTCCTACATGGCCTCTCACCGCTACCTTTACCAAATCGTGTTCACACACTTAGCTCTCAACAGTAGGACATGTTCACACACCTCCGATTCATCCCCGATGAATCAGACCTGACTCAACTCTAAGCAATAGCAGGCATGACAATAAGCATGAATGAGCAGGCACATCAGGGCTCAAACAACTCCTACTCATGCTAGTGGGTTTCATCTATTTACTGTGGCAATGACAGGTCATGCAGAGGAAAGGGGTTCAACTACCACATCATGTAATAGTTGAATCGTTGTTGTCCTAATGCAGTAAAAGAGAGCAGGAGCAAGAGAGTGGGATTGTATCGGAATGAACAAGGGGTTTTGCTTGCCTGGCACTTCTGAAGATAATATAGTTCTTCATTGGTGTCATCGAACTCATCGTCGGAACCACGTCTATCAAGAGGGGACAAACACCGGCAAACAAGGAAGAACACAATCAATGCAATGCACAATATGATGCATGATCATGACATGGCAATATGCTGTGATTTGAGCTAATGCAACTAGCAGCAAGTTACATGGAGTTGGTTTGAACCCTAGGTTCAAATTCAAACTCCACATGTGATTATTTAAATGACATTCACATGATTTGTCCTAAACAGCAGCTATAAGTTGTTCTAACATGCATGAAAGTTGTAAAGATGGATAGATTGGATTTTTTTATCATTTTTCATATATAAATTATTTCATTCTGAGCTACGGTTGATTTTACATGATTTTTAGAAGTTTTGGGCATTTTCTGAAAATAATAAATCATTTAAGATTTATTTAAATTCCAGGAAGGAATTATTGTGTCAGCATGACCTCACAGTGACGTCAGCAGGTCAACGGCTCGGTCCAGGTCAGACCTGACATGCGGGGTCCACACGTCAGTGACACGGTTGGATGCGCTGGCGGCGAGGAGCTTCGGAAAAGCTCCACAAAGCACGGCTGGATGCGCTGGTGGCAGGTCTAGGGCGCTGGCAGCACGGCGCATCGGATGGTGGTGGTCTTCGGGCCTTGAATGGCCTGTAGCATCGCCGGCGACGACCACAGCAGCGGCCGGAGCTCGAGCGAGCTCGGGGTCGGGGCTACGGTGTGCAAAAGGTCGAACTGAAGCTCCCGCGAGGCTCTACGTGTTGCTGTGAAGCGTTTGGACGCACGGGCGTGACCAAATGGTCGCCGGAGCTACGCCGGTGACAAGCTCGGGCGGCAGTGGTTCTTGGTCTCGATGAACGTGACGGATAGAGGACGGGAAAGATGCAGGAAAGAGAGGGGAAATGAAGCGGAGCTCACTGGGAGGTCGTTGAGTAGGTCAGCGTGCTTGGGGACGGCTCCGAGGCGACAAAACCACGACGGCAATCTCGGGTGCCCGAGGAGGAAGACGAGGGCGAAGAAGGCTCCACAGGGCGTCCGGGCTCGTGCAGCTCGGTGAAGAGGAAGAAGACGTCAACGCGGGCCTCGGGGACGGGTCGAGGGGGCATGGCAATGGCGGTGAGCGCGCGGACGGCGAGCGGCAGCTGCGGCTGCACTCGGGTGGGTGCGCGCGAGAGGAACAGGGGAGGGGATGAGCACGGGGGAAGAAGTGAGAGGGCCCGGGGGGTGCGTGGCGTCCTCGGGTGCCTCCAGCAGCGAGCAGGTAAGCAGGAGGTGTCCGGCATGTGGTCGCACGCGCCAGGCACGCACCCTTTCTCCTCCTGGCAAAAGGAGGAAGACGACAGGGGAGGTGGAGCTGGGCTGTGCCGGCTATGCACAGTGTTGGGCTATAGGAGCACCATGTAAGAAAGCCCAGGTAAGGCTTTTCCCCTTTCTGTTTCCTTTTCCTATTTCCTGTTTTTATGTTCTGGTTTAAAATAAATACTAAACCATTTCATAAAATCCTGGAAATAATTATGGGTGTCGTCTCAATTATTCCAGTGACCCTTAACAATTTCCAACATTTTTGAAGCATCTAAAATATATATAGCATTTAAATAGCTCCAATTCAAATATGTTTGAATTAATTCAAAATCCAAAATGCCATGGAAAAATGTGCATCATCTCTGATTACTCTTTCCAGCACTTTCCAAAAATGATGAACATTTTTTTAAGGCCATTTGGGATCCTGAATATATATATATATATATATATATATATATATATATATATATATATATATATATATATATTAGTTGAACCTGTTTGAATTTCATTGATGCTAGGGTTTGATCAATCCCCATTTCAAATTCAAAAGAATTTAAACATGATGCAACACATGACTAGCTAGCCTAGAGCAAACCAGAACTAGGGATGTGACAAGAATCCCGTGATAAGGGGACATGATCTCTGCTTTGACATGTCGTGCCAATAAAACCGCACCTCAAAATACAGAACGACAGGCTAAAGAATGGTTCGAGTAATGACCGGGCAGTGGCGTGATGTCATGCTATGAAAAGTTCTCAGCGGATTGGACTCGTGAAAATATTATACTCTCTAAGGTTGTGTGTGGAACTTGTTTTGCAGAGCCGGACACGATTCTTATGTTCGAAATCAACTTTGAAGTATTCGAAGAAGGAACCCGCCTTGCAATGCCGAAGACAATCTGCACGCAAAACTCATTCTCATTGAAGCCCGGTTCAGGGGCTACTGAGGGAGTCCTGGATTAAGGGGTCCTCTGATAGCCAGACTATATACTTGGGCCGGACTATTGGGCTATGAAGATACCAAATAGAAGATTTCTCCCCGTGTCCAGATGGGACTCTGCTTTGCGTGGAAGGCAAGCTTGGCGATTCGGATATGTAGATTCCTTCTCTTTAACCAACTTTGTGTAACCCTAGCCCCGTCCGATGTCTATATAAACCGGAGGGTTTAGTCCGTAGGACAACAATCATAATCTCATAGGCTAGGCTTCTAGGGTTTAGCCATTACGTTCTCGTGGTAGATCAACTGTTGTAATACTCATATTCATCAAGATCAATCAAGCAGGAAGTGGGGTATTACCTCCATAGAGAGGGCCCGAACCTGGGTAAACATTGTGTCCCCCGCGTCCTATTACCATTAGCCTTAGACGCACAGTTCGGGACACCCTACCCGAGATCCGCCAGTTTTGACACCGACAGCTAGCCTTTTCGCACTAACTGCCATGTTGGATGAGTTATGGGCACTCGGAGTTGTACAATTTCTCCCGAAAGCTTTTCAAATGTCACAATTGAGCGTCACGTGCCCGGGTGGTCCGCGTAAGCACCAACCTTGTATAAGGAGGTTGCCAGGACTGATATCAGCAGTCCTCACAACGTGGAGGACTACAACGGGCGATGGGCCTAAGGCCCCTGCACACTTAGGATGTAGACCGGCGTGCAGACCTCTCTAGAGCCTAGGTAGGGCTATGACGTGTTGATCTTCCTAGGCCAGGCATTACACAGGAAAGTGTGTCCAGCCAGAGTGATCGAGCATGTTGGGTAATGTGGTGCACCGTTGTAGGGAAGTTAATCTATTCTGATAGCCGTGTCCATGGTAATAGGATGACTTGGATTTGTAAACTACTAAAACTAGGTGCTTAATAAAACACATCCAGATAAGTGACAGGTACAACCCGGTGATCGCTCTCTCATAGGGAGACGAGGAGAGGATCTCCGGGTAGGATTATGCTATACAATGATACTTATTACATTCCAGCTACTCTCTCCTATTGCTTCAAGATGGTGGTTGCCAGAAGATATAGTCTTCGACAGGACTAGCTTCTCCCCCCTTATTCTGGTATTCTATAGTTCAGTCCATAGATGCTACCCCTTTTATTGATAACGATGCATATGTAGTGTAGATTTTATGTAAGCCTTGCGAGTACTTTGGATGAGTACTCACGGTTGCTTTGCTACCTCTTTTCCCCCTATACCGGATTGCTGTGATCAGATGGCGGATCCTAGAAGCCATATGCCACTGCCAATGACTACTACTACCCCAAGGGTGCCTACTACTACATGGAGGCCACCGATGGCCAGGAGTAGTTAGGAGGCTCCCAGGCAGGAGTCCTTACCTTTTCGATCGCTGTTGCTTTTGTGCTAGCCTTCTTAAGGCAGACTTGTTTAACTTTATGTATGTACTCAATATTATTGCTTCCGCTGACTTGTTTGTATTTGAGTTATGTATTCGAGCCCTCGAGCCCCCACTGGTACAACGAGGTGCTATACTAATGATTTTTAACCCCTTTCCACGATGGCGTTTTGAACCGTCGTCAAGTGAGTGTGTGTGATAGTGGGGCCTCCCCACATGACCCAGAAACCATCGAGGATAGGCTGTCCAGTCACACATGCTTGGCAAAATGAGGTCGTATGTGACGGCGAGCGATGAAAAATACGGTTATCCAGGCCCAATCGGTTCTGGTTGTAAGTACGTCCCACACAGTCAGTCCCAAACAAACGTTTCCATTTGTTATGTACATTCCACACAGTCAATCCAAGGAATATGTTTCTATTCTTATGTACATCCCACACAGTCAATCCAGGGAAAACGTTTCCGCTCGTATGTAAATCCCGCACGGTCAATCCATGGAAACGTTTCCGTTCGTATATACATGCCACACCGTTTTATGTATAGCCTCGTGTGTGATAGGTGTAACTATCACACACGCTCTGCCTCGGTTAACCATTTTCTTTTATTCAACTAAATCACGCACTATTTGATGAAGAAAATTGTATGACATTGGGCTATCCATAACAAGTGTTTTTACTGCTAGAACCGTTTGCAAAGTTCCATGACACAAATTCACATTTCATATCGAGCAACTATTTGCCAATTTCATATCGGTGCAAGGGAGCCAAGCCACAGGCGCGGAGTCCCGAGGAATCAACCAAAGGTTTCCATTCTTGTGCAACGAGACCAAGACCGCCAGGACGGCAAGACGGAGGTCATCACCGAGCCCACTGCAGCGTCACGACCAGAGGCTTTTCGCAGGCGAAGACTACTTTTTTTAGGATAGACTATACTACTTGTCCCCTTTCAAATCCCGTTGTGGAATCCCTTCCCGCTCATATTTGGGAAGAGGACCAAGGCCACTATATATAGGACTTAGCCACCACCATAGCAAGGAGAGAGATCAATTCCACCCCAAGCACCACAGCAGCTCAAGAACACCTCACCTCCTGAAGCTGGTTCATCCTTTGTACTAGTTCATCCATAGCCCCTCGAGGCAATCCACCACACCACACTGGAGTAGGGTATTACACCACAATGGTGGCCCGAACCAGTATAAATCTCTGTGTCTTTGTGTCTCTGTGAGCTCTACGCGCTAGGCTAGGGAGGATCACGAGTAGGCAGGCTGGGCAGGTTGAGATCTCCGCACGCACCCAAGTGTTCGAACCTCTCACGGGTTGCCGGATCCTAAAATCTGACATTTGGCGCACCAGGCAGGGGTGCGTCGGATCTCCTCTTCCATCGACCGGTCCCCTCCGCTCCACCGACGCCATGGCCGATGCCCCGAGAGCCCACGTCGAGCACTGGGTCGTCCAGACCTCCTCGGCAGCACCCACCGACGAAGATGACCTCCACTTTGCCCTGCTCGCGACCCGCGTTCCGCCGGGGGCGATCGGCTGCGGGGGGCGCGTGGCGCAGCCTTCTCCTCTGGTGCCGCCCTACAGCCGCGCAGCTGCGCGATCTGTGAACTACGCTGCAGCAACTGCTCCGCACTCGCACAGGGAACAAGCGAACATGCGGGCGGCGGTCATCATGGCCCGTGAGCTTCTATGGTGCAGGCTGCTTGAGAGCGGACGCGATGCCTTGTTGGAGCGGGTCACTGAGCTGCTAGATGCGGCATGCAGTGGCGCGGCGTTGTTCTGCACCCTCCCCATGTCGCAGGCGATGTTGGGGGCGCGCGCTCATCCCCGACACAGCCGCGCGCCCTCTCCCAGGGGCCACGGAGAGCCTCTCGACGCCAATCAGCCTCGTGGAGTAGCCCGCGCCGCCCCAAACATGCCCCCTCGGCACGGGGCAGCTTCGGACGACACCCCCAGGGGTCGCGTTGGAGTGCCGGCCCCTGGCCAGCAGGACCATAGGATGGCAGAAGGGAGCGAGAGCGTTAGGAGGCTGGGCGGCGCCTCTGGTGTGAACATCCCGGAAGCCTATGTTCCGGTCGCGATGTATCCATGGCACGCGCTGGGAGAGGGCCCCAGCCGATCCCCCACGCCAGGCTGGGCGCTGGACATACACGAATCCGAGCTCTCCTTCGAACCACCACCAAGCCCTGCCGATGTCCCCAACAGTGGCAGCCTCTAGGTATAGTTAACGCTGCAGGGGCACGCTTAGACTGACCATGGATCGCAGGTAAACCAAGACGAGGCGACCACCAGGACCCTAAGGATGGCGAACCCTCCTCAGGAGCGCGAAGGACGTTGGGAGCAGCGCGGGGGAAGCCTAGCGGCAGGGACCTCCTCGCGCTGCACGGAGCAGGATCCAGCCTGGAGGTAAGTTCCCTGCCGGGGAAGGCACCGGCGTGCCCTTCCCCTCGGCATGGGGCCTACGATCGCCGAGGACGCCATCAGCGTCCCCTTGGCCCCTTGGTCTTGTCCTGGTTTCCGGTCTCCCCAACGATGGTTAGGGGCGGCGCATGGCGGGGTCCTCGTCAGGCGACATGAAGCAAGGCTCTGTCCTGTGAAGGTCTCCACTCGTGACACTCTCATGTAATAATGAGTGGGGCTGTACACGCCCCGGAGTCTCCTGAGTGCCGCCCTGGGGCCTCAAGGGGGCTCCCACCCATGTCCTAGCGGAAGCACCATGCATGCTCTGCGCTGGCCGTCGACACTGTCCCCAATGACTATGCCCAGCCAGTGGAATCACTTAGCTCCGCGGTGGTGAGAAGACCGAAGACTGAAGACTGAATACCAGTTAGGCGCCGGACGCGGCCGCCTGCTTTTTGCCTCTCTTTTTGTACTCGCTTGCCGACTTTTTGAAGCAGTTTGTTTTCTGTGCGTTTATAAAACGGGGGGGGGGGTTCTTTTTCTCGTGTCGCTCTCTTGCCTTCACTTCTTGTGTTCTTTTCTTGGAGCTCATTACCGGTACCCTACCCTCTAGCACCTCACAAGCGGGGGCTGGGTACGGTGTACAAGCTAGCGCTAATTGCTCCCCTCGGGGGCTCGAAGGTGCGGCCGCCCCGCGCGCCCACCATGCCACAATCTGGCAGTTGGCTCCTCACGAGGCACTCCACGGCAGGCCAGCAGGCCCCTCGAGAGCTACCGGGCCTCGCGTGCCAGCTGCAGGCTTGCCTCAGGAGAAGGGGTGCTGCCGCGGCATCAAGCCTCACTCAGGACCCACGAAATCCAAGATAAGTCAAAAACAACTATCCTGTTCATCGGCCCGCAACCTTGTTGCCCCCCCTCCGGGTGTTACTTCAAAAGCATTTAGCAATCTCATATATCATAAGGGGCACCCCCTTTTCAAAATGCTCTCACAAGGATGCGCTCGAGTTTTCATACAGGTGAAAGTAAAAGAAATACAGGCCTAGCTGGACGCGCCTTCTTCGTCACTCCCATCCATGCTGCTTGTGCTGAAGCTGCCACCCTCCTCGTCATCTCCACCCGCGCCATCCCTTCAGCTGCGAGCACAGCCGTGTCATCCTCAGGAGTCAGCTCCTTCACCAGAGCATCCACCTGACCGTCCATCCACCTGGCAAGCTTGTCTTGGGTGGCCGCAGGCACAGGGGCTAGCATGGTGTTGAAGTCGAAGTGGGAGTCAAGGTTCAGGAGGTTGCTGAAGATGCGCGAGAGCGTGCGCCCAAGGAGGCCCCGGCTCCTCTCCTTAACGACCTGGCGGGCTTTTGTGGCCTGGTCCTCCAGGTGGGTCATGATATCAGTGAAGAAGCGAAGATGGCTGGCATAGTCGCTCTCGTGCGGGTGAGGAGCGCTCTCATCGCAAACAGCACCCAATGCATTGTTGGCTCTGACGCGCAGACCCTGGAGCATGGGGCTGTGTTCGCGCTCTAGCGTCAGGCGGTGGCACTTTTCACTCAAATCCTTCTCTAGGAGGGAGGCGATGTCCTCGGCCTGCTTCTGGAGAGAGGATATCTCGGCGCGAGCAGAATCCAGGATGTTCGGAAGAAGCCAGGGCTTCCTGGGCAGCGTCCTCGCACTGCTTCACCGCCTGCAGCTCGGTCTTCGGGACGGAGGTCCGGCCCTCAAACTCAGCCTTGAGCAGCTCTAGGTCCAGGCGGTGCCCCTCGCCCAGCTCAGCACATGCCTTCGCCGCCTTCTCCTCCACCTCCACCTTGACATGAGCTTCTCGGGCGGCGACAACATCCTCAGCCGCGGCGGCCTGCCGCTCCCTCACCTCCATCCTTTCAAGCGCCAAGCTATGATCCACGGCCTCCAGCGTCAAGTCCTCATGGCGCCTCAGGAGCTCCGCCTCGACAAGGGCCACCTCACTTGGTGTGGAGGCCAGCAGGGCGCGACGCTCCTCGATTTCGCGCAGTAGGGCAACACTCGAAGACAGAAGATCTCGCTCCCGCTCCTCAACCACCACATGATGGAGGTTGGCTACCTCGGCCTCTTCCATGGCGCGAGCGCAAGCTTTTTGAGAATCCACGAGTGAGGCCTCCACGCGCACTTCGGCCTTGTCTCGCTGAAGCTTCCCAAGGTTGATGGCCACCTTCAGCCGCTGCCATTCACCCTCCAAGCGGTGGTTCTCTGCTTCAAGCCTGGTATCGATGTTGGCGAGCTCCCCGCCAAGATGGACCATCGCGAGCATCGCTTCACCAAAGAACCCGAAGCACACCATGCTGCGCCCATGAGCAAGCGCGAGCTCGTCGCCAAGATCTTCACTGGCTCCAGAGGTTGCTTGGGAGGCGCTGGGGGCTCCGCCAGTCGCCGCTGGGGGCTAGCTGGTGGGGCTCCACAGCTTGAAGACGAAGGCTGCCCAGAGGATGCCCCCTGCTGGCAAGGATAAGAGGGAGGATCACCTGGGCACCATTCACCTCGCGGATAGAGTCGCGGGGGGAGAGAACATGGGGCTCGGTCCCGATGCACCCTCGCGGTGTCAAGTTGGAAGGAGCCGGACTCATACGCTGCGCAGGCTCAGTGTGCTGGGGGTTGCACGCCTGCACCGCCCTAGGGCTCTTGGGGGTCTCCGCCTCCCGAGGTTTTTTCTTCATGAAGATCCTGCAAAACCCCAGCGATGAGAAAATGCAGTGTGCTCGGAGATCAGGAGCGAAGGTACTTACTCATCGGCAGTCACATATCTCCTTGGCTTCAGCGGCCGACGGGTGCCATCGTCGCGGCACGGGGACCTCTTCCTCTTCAGGAGCGACTCAAGGCACAGGCGTCGCCGACCTGGCCCCGACGGGCGATCCTCAGGAGGGGGAGCGTCCGACGTGATATCTGGAGCAAAGGTCCCAAGGGTAGGGGCGCCCGGCATGGCCTCTTGGCTCACGGCTCTGGGGCCATTGGTGGGCTCCTCGTCGCCAGCAGCAGCTCTGGAGCCACCGTCCCGGCCGTCAGAGGCCCCTGCCTCTGGAGCCTGCTGTTGCGCAGGCTCTGCAGCAGCCCCTGCTGGAACCCCGGAAGCTTGAGGCTCCTGAGCCTCTAACGAGGCTGAGCCTCCGGAGGAGTTCTCAACAGCTGACGGAGGCGCACGTCCCCCTACTTCCACACTTGGGGCGCATGTAGCAGGGTCAATCAGGAGAGGAGCCACGAAGACTGGATTCTCACGGGGCCCCTCAATGCCCTCGGGAAACAACCCCCACTCATCAAACAGGGCATCTGCCCTGCGAAGGCCTCCTTGTTTGAGCCCAGATAAAGAAGGCAGCCACCCCCTGGGAGGTCAGCAAGCTCGGGCTCGCTAGTCAGCAGCTTAAGCACCACGCTCAAGGTATCGATAGCAAGTGATGGCATCTGCAGCCTCGTCGGGTCTCCAGCGCCGGTGAAGTCCCACATCGGGCGAGAATGGCGCTGGAGGGGAGCAAGGCGCTGCTTCACGAATTCCTTCACCACCATTGGCGCCATCATCCCCAGTTCCTGGAGCCTCGCCAACCTCTTCCAGACAAAAGCAAGACGCCAGTCAGTGAGCTTCAGATGGCACCAGCTAGAGCTTGGCGAAGCCGGCGACCCAGGAATCATGAGCAGGGGACTGAATGCGCGGGCGTCCATCAGAAGCCACTGCTTCCGAAATCCCTTCGCGACAGGCAAGAGCTCAAAGTCAATCCCTGAGCCAGCGGTCGCAACCATAGCTTCGAAGGTCATGCACCCAGAGCGCTGGCGAGCGTCCACCAGCCGGAGCACGAAGAAATGTCGAAACAAGGCCACAGAGGGAGTGATGCCCACCATGGCCTCGCAGAGGAAGGCGAAGACGGCAAGGAGGATGAAAGAGCGAGGGTCCAGATGCAGTAGATGGATATGGTAATGCGACATTACATCATTGAAGAAGGGGGAGAAGGGAGGAATCAACCCAGCAAGAAGAGCATGAAGATGGATGGGAATCTCAGTGGCGCTCATCTCTCTGGTTTGCCAAGACGCGGGGCGGGCAGCCGTCGCCCTCCCCTCGTTGGAGCTGGCGGCGAGCGCATGGCGAACCTTGTCCAGCCCTTCCTTATTGATTACCGTCGACTGCTCAAGGGCCGGCTCCAAGGCTGGCGGAGGACCTACCGGTGCGCGCGGCTTCACCTTCTTCCTCATTGTCTTGGGAGCCATGGTGAATACCAAGAGGGAGCAAGGCGCCGGCACCAGATCTACAGATGCGGCGGCATGATTGGGGAGTGAAAGTGAACCTATCCCTAGGTGGTTTTGGTAATTCATAACAACATATAGCTCATTGAGCTAATACTATTCCAAGACTATTATTTCAGGAAAGCTCAATGAATGGCATGGCATGGATGATGAAAGTGGATCCCTCAAAATATCAAGGACAAAGGATTGGCTCAAGCTCAAAAGCTCAAGACTCTTCATTTTTCATTTTAGTGATCCAAGATCACATTGAGTCTATAGGAAAAGCCAATACTATCAAGGAGGGATGAGGTGTTGCTTAATGAGCCTCTTGCTTCATGTGCTTAGTGATATGCTCCAAATACCCTCAACTACTTTCTCACATCCACATATGACCTAAACCCAAAGTCAAAATCAGTCCCACCGATTCTTTCTATCCGGCGCCACCGAGTTCAAATGTCATAGCCACTGCCACAAACCCGAGGCAAATCGGTCTTACCAATAGGGATCTCGGTCTCACCGAGATGGGGTTGTAATCTCTCTGTTTCCCTTTGTAACATTTCGGTCTAACCGAAGTGAGCGATCAGTCCCACCGAGATTGCAATGTAAACTCACTGTTTCCTTTTCGTAACAATTCAGTCTCACCGAAATGAGCGAATTGGTCCCATCGAGTTTACCTGACCAACTCTCTGGAAAGCTTATTACCAAAATCGGTCTCACCGAGTTTGTGTAATCGGTCTCACCGAGATTACGTTATGCCCTAAACCTAACCATATCGGTGCCACCGATTCTTTCTATCTGGTGCCACCGAGTTCAAATGTCATAGCCACTGCCACAAACCCTAGGCAAATCGGTCTTACCGATAGGGATCTCGGTCTCACCAAGATGGGGTTATAATCTCTCTATTTCCTTTCGTAACGTTCCGGTCTAACCGAAGTGAGCGATCGGTCCCACCGAGATTGCAATGTAAACTCCCTGTTTCCTTTTCGTAACGATTCGGTCTTACCGAAATGAGCGAATCGGTCCCACCGAGTTTACTTGACCAACTCTCTAGAAAGCTTATTACCAAAATCGGTCTCACCGAGTTTGTGTAATCGGTCTCACCGAGATTACGTTATGCCCTAAACCTAGCCATATCGGTCCTACCGAGTTGCATGTCGGTCCCACCGAAAATCCTAACGGTCACTAGGTTTACTAAATCGGTCTGACCGAGTCTGTTGAATCGGTCCCATCGAGTTTGGTAAATTGTGTGTAACGGTTAGATTTTGTGTGGAGGCTATATATACCCCTCCACCTCCTCTTCATTCGTGGAGAGAGCCATCAGAACAAACCTACACTTCCAACTTACCATTTCTGAGAGAGAACCACCTACTCATGTGTTGAGGCCAAGATATTCCATTCCTACCATATGAATCTTGATCTCTAGCCTTCCCCAAGTTGCTTTCCACTCAAATCTTCTTTCCACCAGATCCAAATCCCATGAGAGAGAGTTGAGTGTTGGGGAGACTATCATTTGAAGCACAAGAGCAGGAGTTCATCATCAACGCACCATTTGTTACTTCTTGGAGAGTGGTGTCTCCTAGATTGGGTAGGTGTCACTTAGGAGCCTCCGACAAGATTGTGGAGTTGAACCAAGGCGTTTGTAAGGGCAAGGAGATCGCCTACTTCGTGAAGATCTACCGCTAGTGAGGCAAGTCCTTCATGGACGACGGCCATGGTGGAATAGACAAGGTTGCTTCTTCGTGGACCCTTTGTGGGTGGAGCCCTCAGTGGACTCGCGCAACCGTTACCCTTCGTGGGTTGAAGTCTCCATCAACGTGGATGTACGATAGCACCACCTATCGGAACCACGACAAAAACATCCGTGTCTCCAATTGCGTTTGAATCCTCCAAACCCTTCCCTTTACTTTCTTGCAAGTTGCATGCTTTAATTTCCGTTGCCCATATACTCTTTGCATGCTTGCTTGAATTGTGTGATGATTGCTTGACTTGTCCAAAGATAGCTAAAATCTGCCAAACTCTAAAATTGGGAAAAGGTTAAGTTTTTAATTGGTCAAGTAGTCTAATCACCCCCCTCTAGACATACTTCAAGGTCCTACAAGTGGTATCAAAGCCTTGGTCTCCATTTTCTTTGATTTCCATAGCTTTTGGTGGTCATAGCCTTGGTTTCACAACCTAGGAGAGTATGGCGTCTAGCGAGGGAAATTATCACCGTAGAGGTCCTTACTTTGATGGTACTAATTTTTCTAGTTGGAAGGATAAGATGAAAATGCATATTCTTGGACATAACCCCGCCGTTTGGGCTATTGTGTGTATTGGCTTGCAAGGTGAATTCTTTGATGGGAGAGAGCCGAACCGTGAAGCTAGCGCGGAAGAGTTGAAGATGCTGCAATACAACGCTCAAGCTTGTGATATCCTCTTCAACGGATTGTGCCCCAAGGAATTCAACAAAATCAGCCATCATGAGAATGCAAAGGAAATTTGGGATACTTTGATTGATAGGCATGAAGGTACCGACTCCGTCAAGGATTCCAAGTTGGATGTGCTCCAAAGTCAGCTTGACAAGTTCAAAATGAAGGATGGTGAAGGTGTCGCTGAAATGTACTCTAGGCTTGCACTTATCACAAATGAGATTGCCGGCTTAGGGAGTGAAGAGATGACTGACAGATTCATCATCAAGAAGATCCTAAGAGCATTGGATGGAAAGTATGATACCGTGTGCACATTGATCCAAATGATGCCAAACTACAAAGATCTCAAGCCAACGGAAGTCATTGGAAGAATTGTTGCTCATGAGATGTCACTCAAGGATAAGGAGGAACTTCACAACAAGTCAAGTGGTGCTTACAAAGCCTCATGTGAAGCCCCCACATCATCAAGTGAGAAACAAACCTTCAATGAAGAATTGAGCTTAATGGTGAAGAACTTCAACAAATTCTACAAGAGTAGAAGCAAAGAAAGAAGCTCTAAGTCAAGGTCCTACAATGACAAAAGATCTTCTAGTCGAGAGAGCAATTGCTACAATTGTGGGAGACCCGGACACCATTCCAATGAGTGTACGGCACCCTACAAAAGAAGAGAAGATTCTCCAAGAAGAAGAAGCAAAAGAGAAGAATCACCACCAAGAGAGAGGAGGAGTAGAGATGATCGTTATGAACGAAGACCCTCACGCAGAAGCAAGGATTCAGAAAGGAAGGACAAGTCATCAAGGAGCTACACAAAATGAAGACATCAAGCTCCTGTTGGTGAATGGGTATCCGACTCCGACTCTGAAAATCACTCCGAAAGAAGCTATCACTCCGACTCTGAATATACTCAAGATGAAGGTGTTGCCGGTCTAGCACTTGTGTCAACCAACTCCTACGACATATTTGACTCACCAAATGAAGGAATTGGAAGATGCTTCATGGCCAAAGGTCCAAAGGTAACACATCCCGAGTATGTTGATTTCAATAATGATGAAGATGACTTGCTAGGTGATGATGATTTACTTTTTGACAACTCTAGTGATGAATACTATGATGAAATGTCAATTAATCATGCTAATCAAGATAAAACGAATGACAATGATAAGGAGAAGATTGAGCTTCTAACCAAAGAACTAAACACTCTTAAGTTAGCTCATGAAACTATCTTCGAAGATCATCGAGAACTTTTAAGAGCTCATGAGAAGTTACGCTTTGAAAAGCTCAATCTTGAGCAAGAGCATGAGTTCTTAAAAGCAATCAATGATGATCTCCGTAAGAAAAGTTCTTCTTACATTGCCAAGCGTTTACTCTTATCTACTTACATGCCTCAACTCAAGTCTAGTAACAAGTACAAGAAAGATCCTTCCTCTAGTAGTAACAATAATAATGCCAAATCCAATATTGTTGCTTCTAGTAGTTCTCTTGATTCCACTAATGATTCTCCTAGCCAAGTTACACTTGATCAAGAAAATAGCTTATTGAAGGGAATTATAGAGAAAGGTGTTTACAAGAGCCTTGCCGGGAGTAAGCAATTCGAGGAAATTGTACGCAAGCAAGGAAGGCACCGGAAGAATCAAGGTGTTGGTTTTGAACGAAAGTTCAATGCCAATGGAGTTGAGTGGGAAGAAGATCAATACCCCAAGACGAAGTTTGTTCCTCAACAAGAGAAGTATGATCCTACTTCCTTCAAGGGAACACAAGCACAAGATGATCTTCCACCACAAGACCACAAGAAGAAAGGCAAGGACAAGCTTCAAGAGGAGATTGATGCATTTGAAGAAGCACCTAAGGCCTCGGTCAAGTGGGTTCCCAAGACTACGTCAAGTTCTACTTCATCAAGTACAACTACAACTCCAAGGATTCCCATCAAGATGATGTGGATCCCGAAGAAGAAGAACTAGAGAGTCCTCGAGGGTGACTCCGCCAACATTCTTCACTCATATCATTATGGCAAGGACAAGTGCAATCAACTTCCACATCTTGCACTAGTTTAAGGAGTCACAGACCCTCATGTTGGTAAGGCAAGGGAGAAGGTAACCTAATGATTTCATGGACATCATCTTGTGTGTGCATCACTCTATGTCTATGGATATTCTTGTTTGTTCCTTGTGGGACTAACCCATGTAGGTATGTTGAAAGTGCAACTCACTCCAAAGGATTGCTCCAAATGATCTACATCAACATTGAGCACCCACATCTTCAACACCTACATGAAGTCATCATCGACAAAACCCAAGGTTAGTTCATCCCTCTAAAAGGGGATCTCACATCTAGGGGGAGCTTAACTCTAAGAATTGAGTCAAAGCAACTCTAATGGTGTGAACACATCAATGCATTATGTAAAAGTGGTAACCCCACTTGAGCTTAAACGATGAGTATGACCTATGATCAAATGGTCTCATTTGACTCCTAAGTCAATATACTCATATATAGATGACCTAGTCATCGCCAATTGTTTGATAGATGCTAGAATTGTTTGTGCATGCTTTGTCACATATTTTATTTGCCATTCTATTGTGTGAGCATGTTGGTTGCATATTTTACTCATTCGAGGACATCCACTTGTTGCTTTGATTGTTTGTTTTTTTTCTTTTTGCCAAGTGGATGGACAAGAATGCCTAAGAACCTTCTCTAGCTATCTATGCTTTTCTCGTCTCAAACTCTATTCATGCTACATCACAAAATTTGATCAAGTTAGATTCGAACCACTCTGTGTGAGGAGCACTCGGAGTCCCCGATTCATGATAGACTTAAACTTCCAAAACTTCTTTGTGATTCTTGGTCTGACCGATTCCTCCATTTCGGTCCTACCGAGATCACTAAGTCGATCTAGGTTTTCAATCTCGATGCAACCGATTTGAATGTTTTGGTCACACCGAGTTGCAGTAACTGTATACAGTTATGCATCTCGGTGCCACCGAGTTGTTCCACTCGGTCACACCGACAGGGTCGGGCTATATATACTCACGGGCAAAATTTTGGAAATTTCTCCGAACCTCTTCACCCGCGCAATAGCTCGCTCTGCCTCTAGGGTCTCTGGATCGTCTATTCGTCGCCAGCCGCCTCCTGTCGCTGGTCTCCACTGCCGTCAAAGGAATTCACCCCCGCCGTTGCCGCCGTAGCGAGTTCATCTCCAAGCTAGTGTATGGACTCGATCACAGTGCTATCCTCGTCTGATTCCTAGCACATTGTGTTCACTATGATTATTGCCACGATTGAAACACTCCTATCCAGTCAATACAATCCTTAGATTAGATGCGATTTGAAAATTTAGGGTTAGGTTTCCGCCGAAACCATCTCGGACCCACCGAGTTCAAAAACTCGGTCCCACCGATTTGGCTAACGCTATTGCACTAGTAACTCTCGGTCTGACTGAGAATTGCTAATCGGTGTGACCGATTTTAGGACTTTGTGAAACCCTAGTAGTCTCGGTGCCACCGAACTGACTCGGTCCGACCGAGTTCACCAGTTCAGGTTCCAAAACTACTTCGGTATCACCGAGTTTGAAAATTGGTTGATCCGAAATGCTTTCTGTGGAAAACTAAAACTGAGTTTTTGAATCATTCTTTTGCAAAAATCTCTGCATTTTGTGATGCTCATCCATTCTATCTCATCTATAACTATTCACAGGGTCAGCAGGCAGTGATTTGCAGCATGTCAGACCAAAGTGATAGTCAGAACAAGTCAGAAGAGCACAATCACATGAGTGAGGGCACTAGTCCCTCTAGCACTTCAGATGATGGCAGCAGGAGCACCCCAAGCAATCAGCCTAAAGCTGCCACTAGAACAAGGAAGAAGAGAACCTCAGAATCTGAAGATGAGGATTATATGGCAGAAGAAGATGAGGCTACCTCCAAGAAGGTAGTGCTCAAAAAGGAGTATGCCTCAGCAAAGAACACAAAGCCTGGACTCAATAGGAAGGTTCCTGCCAAGAGGACACCTATGTTGAAGGTCAGAGGATCACCTCAAGTGCCTGAAAAGACAGAACCCAAAGAGGCACCTACAAGAAGAGTCACAACTTCCAAACCCAAGAAAGTTCCCACTGGAGAAGCTATGAAGTTTACCATTGAATCAGAAGATGAAACTACTGGTCAAGATAAGAAGAAGAAGAGAGACAGAACCACTACTGCCCAGGTTCTTGGAAATCCCTCTATGAGGAGAGACTCTAAAGAGGAAGAAGAGGTTGCTGCACCAGCATCCAAGGCACAAAAGCTAATGGGAGATGATATTAAGTCAGGGGCTGCAACATCAAAGCCCAAGGAAGCACCCAAAGCTACTCCAAGCCCAAGACTGCACCAAAGAGGAATACCAGGAGTATTCCAGCTGCTGAGAAGAACAAGGCCCCAGTGCCTGAAGTTGCTGATGAGGAAGATGATGAAGGACAAGTCCTGAGAAAGCTAAAGCCCAAGATTCCAGACCATAATGATGCTCATCCTGTGGCTGAGAACATGAAGTTGAGAAAGCATGCAGGACTCAGATTGTGGAGGCTGTCAGATCCATATGCTACCAAGAGAAGGACTGTTGTTGACTACAGGGTCCACACTAAGGAACAACAGGACTTCTATGAGACAGTGTTGTTGGACAAGAAACCAATAGTGTGTGATGTGAGGTGGGTCGACTGGACCTACATGAAGGAAAATGAGGAACACTATCCTGGAGTGCAAGACAATTTTGTTGCTTGTGGAGTTGCAGACTTCGTTGGGCAGAAGCTCACAGAGTGGAATGATGAGCTCATTATGCAATTCTACTCCACATCACACTTCTATCCAGATGGCAGGATAGTTTGGATGTGTGAAGGTACAAGGTACCAGTCAACAATTGAGGAATGGGCCAGTCTGATCAATGCCCCAAAGGAGAGTGAAGATGGATTGGATGTCTATGCCAAGAAGAAGATGGACCACAATACCATGGCTCATATGTATAAGGAAATTCCTGATGCTGCAGTTGAGACTCATAAGTTTGGGTCAGTCCACTTCCTTCTGTCAGGGCTGCCAACAATCAACTGGATCCTTAGGCACACTCTGTTGCCCAAATCAGGTGACCACAACATGATTAGAGGGCATGCTATCAACTTGCTGCACTTGTTTGATGTGCCACAGAAATTCAAGGTCACGTGCCTCATTGTTGAGACCATTAAGAGGACAGCAGCAGATCAGAAGAGGAGTTGTGGGTATGCCCCACAGATTCAGGAGTTGATTAACTCAAAGATGGGCACAGGAACTTACTTGCTGGATAAGGAACATTTTTCTATCTATCCAGACTTTGAGGACAATCAAGTTGTGATGAATGAGAATGAACCATCATTAGTGCAAGCTCAAGAGAAGAAGGAGAAGGCAAAGAGAGAGAAGGCTGCCAAGATGCCAACTCAAGAGGCATCTGAATACTTTTTGAAGAACAAGCAGGAGCAGCTTGGTTACTTGATAGCATCAACACTGAGGATTGAGAAGGGGTTGGCCACCCTAACTCAAAACCAGGAGAGCCTGGAAAGAATCATGGAACAAAAATTCTATGATCTAGATGTCAAAGTAACTGAGATTCAGTTAGTTGTGGAGCAGCTCCAGGATGACATGCAGGAGAGGAAGGGCAAGACAACCACTGATGCATTTGACAGAGTGCCTAGAGCTCATAGGTCAGCTGCAGTGCCTATGACAGACTCCAGAGCCACATCATCTGCACCAGCTACAGCTCCTACAGCTCCAGTGCAACCAGCTCCAGCACCAACTCCTTCAGCTCCATCCACTTCAACTGAAGCCTTCGTCCAAGGAGCCATCTCTACACCAACACCTGAAGATCAAGCCTGAGAGTCGATCTAGCACTATGCATTTTCTATGAACTTTTTGGTAACTTGTTGCCAAAGGGGGAGAAAAATGTATAGATCATAGGCTTCACGAGAGAGAGTTTTGCTTTTGTTCTCTCTTGCTTTGGTGGTTAACCTTTATTTGCTTTTGATTGCTTGAGATACTATGCTATTATCTGTGAGAAATTGATGATCATGTGTTTGATCATAAGCTACAATTATGCTTGTTAGATGATATTATCTTACCTATCCTTAAATGATCCTTCACTTTTCTTGGTGATGAGTGCATGTATTCAATCTTTATTATTTTGAGCGCTCCACCAAGATGTATGTGACATGGAAGAGTAACCCATGAGCTTAATTCCTTGTGCATTGGCAGTCGAAAGCAAATTTTAAACTATGCACAAATTTAGGGGGAGCTCTTGCTTATCACATACTTCTCAAAGCGACGATGTTTTTCAATCTTATTATCATTTGTCGAAGCTTTGATCTATATGTTGTCATCAATGACCAAAAAGGGGGAGATTGAAAGTGCAACTATCCCTAGGTGGTTTTGGTAATTCATAACAACATATAGCTCATTGAGCTAATACTATTCCAAGACTATTATTTCAGGAAAGCTCAATGAATGGCATGGCATCGATGATGAAAGTGGATCCCTCAAAATATCAAGGACAAAGGATTGGCTCAAGCTCAAAAGCTCAAGACTCTTCATTTTCATTTTAGTGATCCAAGATCACATTGAGTCTATAGGAAAAGCCAATACTATCAAGGAGGGATGAGGTGTTGCTTAATGAGCCTCTTGCTTCATGTGCTTAGTGATATGCTCCAAATACCCTCAACTACTTTCTCACATCCACATATGACCTAAACCCAAAGTCAAAATCGGTCCCACCGATTCTTTCTATCCGGCACCACCGAGTTCAAATGTCATAGCCACTGCCAAAAACTCTAGGCAAATTGGTCTTACCGATAGGGATCTCGGTCTCACCGAGATGGGGTTGTAATCTCTCTGTTTCCCTTTGTAACGTTTCGGTCTAACCGAAGTGAGCGGTCGGTCCCACCGAGATTGCAATGTAAACTCCCTGTTTCCTTTTCGTAACAATTCGGTCTCACCAAAATGAGCGAATCGGTCCCATCGAGTTTACCTGACCAACTCTCTGGAAAGCTTATTACCAAAATCGGTCTCACCGAGTTTGTGTAATCGGTCTCATCGAGATTACGTTATGCCCTAAACCTAACCATATCGGTCCCACCGATTCTTTCTATCCGGCGCCACCGAGTTCAATTGTCATAGCCACTGCCACAAACCCTAGGCAAATCGGTCTTACCGATAGGGATCTTTGTCTCACCGAGATGGGGTTGTAATCTCTTTGTTTCCCTTTGTAACGTTTCGGTCTAACCGAAGTGAGTGATCGGTCCCACCGAGATTGCAATGTAAACTCCATGTTTCCTTTTCGTAACAATTCGGTCTTACCGAAATGAGCGAATCGGTCCCACCGAGTTTACCTGACCAACTCTCTGGAAAGCTTATTACCAAAATCGGTCTCACCGAGTTTGTGTAATCGGTCTCGCAGAGATTATGTTATGCCCTAAACCTAACCATATCGGTCCTACCGAGTTGCATGTTGGTCCCACCGAAAATCCTAACGGTCACTAGGTTTACTAAATCGGTCTGACCGAGTCTGTTGAATTGGTCCCATCGAGTTTGGTAAATTGTGTGTAACGGTTAGATTTTGTGTGGAGGCTATATATACCCCTCCACCACCTCTTCATTCGTGGAGAGAGCCATCAGAACAAACCTACACCTCCAACTTACCATTTCTGAGAGAGAACCACCTACTCATGTGTTGAGGCCAAGATATTCCATTCCTACCATATGAATCTTGATCTCTAGCCTTCCCCAAGTTGCTTTCCACTCAAATCTTCTTTCCACCAGATCCAAATCCCATGAGAGAGAGTTGAGTGTTGGGGAGACTATCATTTGAAGCACAAGAGCAAGGAGTTCATCATCAACGCACCATTTGTTACTTCTTGGAGAGTGGTGTCTCCTAGATTGGCTAGGTGTCACTTGGGAGCCTCCGACATGATTGTGGAGTTGAAGCAAGGAGTTTGTAAGGGCAAGGAGATCGCCTACTTCGTGAAGATCTAACGCTAGTGAGGCAAGTCCTTCGTGGACGACGACCATGGTGGGATAGACAAGGTTGCTTCTTCGTGGACCCTTCATGGGTGGAGCCCTCCGTGGACTCGTCCAACCGTTACCCTTCGTGGGTTGAAGTCTCCATCAACGTGGATGTACGATAGCACCACCTATCAGAACCACGACAAAAACATCCGTGTATCCAATTGTGTTTGAATGCTCCAAACCCTTCCCTTTACTTTCTTGCAAGTTGCATGCTTTAATTTCCGCTGCTCATATACTCTTTACATGCTTGCTTGAATTGTGTGATGATTGCTTGACTTGTCCAAAGATAGCTAAAATCTGCCAAACTCTAAAATTGGGAAAAGGTTAAGTTTCAATTGGTCAAGTAGTCTAATCACCTCCCCTCTAGACATACTTCAAGGTCCTACAGGGAGGAACAAATAAGAGCTGGGCACGGCACCCCACGAAGGGCGAGTTGCACCAATGGGCGGCTGCTGGGTCTACCGGATATCAAGGCGGCATGGGGAAGTGGAGACGCCCACGTCCCATCAACTGCCATGTGCCTCTAGGGCCGCAGGCTGTTAGGGACCGCGGCGATCCGTCCTTGCCCTTTGGCTACGCCCAGAAGCCAAGTCCGAGCGCGCCTTGGGCCAGGGGGCTACCGTCGGCGTCCTGGACTTGGGGGTATCCAGTCCTACCTGCCTACGGCCCACCATGTGGCTCTATCGATGGCCTGGTACGGCCCAGCTTCAGCACCAACACAGCGAGACCCACGCGAGGGGCCAAGCCTCACGAGGCGGACAACGCCAAGACCCCCAAAGGAGTTGGCCTCCTTAGGAGGGCTCCTGAGGGGCAGAGAGTTCTATGCAGCTACCTCATGAGGCTCAGCTGACATGAGCCATGACGACCAAGGCCAGGCGGGCACCAAGCGGGCGCAGAGCGTAGTTTTCCTCTTCGGTGCAAGGGAGCCAAGCCACAGGCGCGGAGTCCCGAGGAATCAACCAAAGGTTTCCATTCTGGTGCAACGAGACCAAGACCGCCAGGACGGCAAGACGAAAGTCATCACCGAGCCCACCGCAGCGTCACGACCAGAGGCTTTTCGCAGGTGAACACTACTTTTACCAGAATAGACTGTACTACTTGTCCCCTTTCAAATCCCGCCGTTGTGGAATTCCTTCCCGCTCATATTTGGGAAGAGGACCAAGGCCACTGTATATAGGACTTAGCCACCACCATAGCAAGGAGAGAAATCAATTCCACCCTGAGCACCACACTAGCTCTAGAACACCTCACCTCCTGAGGCTGGTTCATCCTTTGTACTAGTTCATCCATAGCCCCTCGAGGCAATCCACCACACCACACTGGAGTAGGGTATTACACCACAACAGTGGCCCGAACGAGTATAAATCTCTGTGTCTTTGTGTCTCTGTGAGCTCTACGCGCTAGGCTAGGGAGGATCACGAGTAGGCAAGCTGGACAGGTTGAGATCTTCGCATGCACCCCAGTGTTCGAACCTCTCACAGGTTGCCGGATCCCGAAATCCAACAACTGGCCAACTGGGAAAGTGCATCCTCCTTCGCCAACACCAACTTAACATAGTCTAATTTAAAAAATTTGAGATCATTATCCATCTTCCTCTTTTTATCCCGCATCTTCAAATAGTCTTCAGCGTTAACAACACTTTCTCTAAGCCTACTGTCGGTGTCAAGACCGGCAGATCTCAGGCAGGGGGTCCCGAACTGTGCGTCTGAGGATCGAAGGTAACAAGGAGGCAGGGTACACGGTGTTTACCTAGGTTCGGGCCCTCTCAATGGAGGTAATACCCTACTTCCTGCTTGATTGACTATGATGAATATAGGGGTTACAAGAGTTGATCTACCTCGAGATCGTAATGGCTAAACCCTAGATGTCTAGCTTGTATGCTTGTGTTCTTGCCTTACGGTCTAAACCCTCCGGTTTATATAGACACCAGAGAGATTTAGGGTTGTACAGAGTCGGTTACAGAAGAAGGAAAATACATGATCCGAATGCCAAGCTTGCCATCCACGCAAAGGAGAGTCCCATCCGGACACGGGGGAGGTTCCTCTATCTTGTATCTTCATGGCCCATCAGTTCGGCCCACATTCCATAGCCCGGACGCCCGAGGATCCCTTAGTCTAGGACTCCCTCGGTAGCCCCTGAACCAGGCTTCAATGACGATGTATCTGGCACGCAGATTGTCTTCGGATTGCAAGGCGGGTTCCCTTTTCCGAATACTCCAACATAGTTTTTTGTACACAAAACCTGTGTCCGGCCTTGCTTAACAAGCACAACCCTAAGCTGTAAAAAGCAATAACTCTTAAAATAAGTCACGTCCATGGGCCACTTTTTCGGCGAGACATTATGTTGGCCTTATTATTATTATTATTCTGAACCATTTTACAGTCTCGTTTCGTATTTTGAGGTACGGCCAGTGTTGGGGATATTACCACTATGCGTAAACCGGCCTACTTGGGCCGGGTTAACTTCATTAGTGGCATAAACAGATGAAGGCCCAAGGCCTGTAGTCGGTTAGAGCATGTAGCCGTAAACCGGCCTGATGTATGACTTGTATTGTAAGTAAGGAATAGAGAGATAGCAACCGGAATACGAGTATGAACCGGTTAGGACTCTATGGACCGACGGGCGTCACCCGTGTATATAAGGGGACGACCCGGTGGCGGTTCAAGACAGACAACCACAACTCGAGCCTAGGCGAAGCTTGTTTGCTCCCTAGCCATCGAGATCATATCAATTCCATCACAACTAGACGTAGGCTTTTACCTTCATCGAAGGGGCCAAACTAGTATAAAACCCTCGTGTCTTTGTGTCCGCTTTAAACCCCTTCAAGTAAACTCGTAGCGATGGCTCCACGGCTAAGTCCTTTCGCTAGGACATCTGCCGTGACAAATCCACGACAGTTGGTGCCCACCGTGGGGCTATCGCACGATGGTTTGACGATCTTGGAGGGCAAGCTCAAGGGACTCGAAGGCTATGTTGTGGGCCGGATGACCAAGAGTCGTCGGGGCAGGATCTACATCGGCGACGCAGGATGGGGTCCCGAGGCCGGTTCGATCGAATACGGGTACCGGGTCCCCTTTGGTGGCATACATGTTTTCATTGGCAAAATCGGTGAGCTTGGGCCTGAGCCGGACATCTGCACCGAATTCATCGAGACAGCTCAGCGTGCGAGATCTACCTGGGCTAAACCGGGCGGGAAGCGTGTCTTCGTTGGAGTCGTCCACGAAGGAGAGCATGAGGACGGATCAGAACACGGCAATGAGACCGTCGTCTATTCCGATGACGTGTCCTCGACCGGAGAGACCGAATCGCTATACCAGTTGCAATACAACTAGATTAGGGGCTGTTCCGATGGCGACAGTATTCCGGACCCCCCGGGCCAGGTCAACCGGGTTGGAATATTCATGGCCGGCACACAGGCGGCGAATCATTCTTCGACCGCCGCAGCAATGCTCTCCGGATCAGCAGCGGCAGCCGCAGTTGGGGCAGGAGGCCTTGTGTGCCCGCCGGTTCAAGTTCTATCTGAGCTGTTTGATGCACTGGCCGCGCTTATGGCAGAGGACAATCTGGCAGATCAGGAGGCCCATAATGCAAAAATTGCGAAGGTGAGAGAGCAGATCGTGCAAGCTAAAGCGGATCTGGCAGCAGAAAAAGACCGGATGGCTGCAGAGCAGGCCACTTTGGACGCACATGCCTATAAACTCATGCTTGACCAGAATGCATCACAGGAGGTTTTGAAGCGGAAGCATAGATCACGCCTGCCGTTAGGGTTTGACCCCCGAAATCTCTTTCACACTCCAGGAGCTGGACCCAGTAATCCGCCGCGGTACCCAGAGACAAACCGGATTGAGGCGCCAGGGCCAGGAGCGACGGTCCAACCTCGCCTGATGGAACCTCCTCACCAAAACATTGCGGTTCCTCCGCCGGTCCAGACACCCCCGGGTCATTATTCGAATCCTATGGACAATCTTGTTGCGGCCGCTGCACGGCTAGAGGCCATCCCAGTCGAAGGCGATTCTCCGCAAGCGATAGAGACGCGCCGGGTTAAGGAGCTTCTCCGGACTGCGCTGATTCAGCAGGAGGCATACTCGTACAGCCGTGATCGGGTTCATTCTACGCCCCGTCCGAGCCGGAGCTATAGCAGGCGCATGGATGAACCGGCCATATCAAGCAATGCGCGAGGCCGTGAAGCGGCCCATGGTAATGACCCGGCAGGTGGTGTTGGTGATGCTCGGGATATGGTGGACCGGGCCCGGGCACAAAGGGAGGCCGAGTTAGCAGCACGGGATAATGCGGGCCAACTTACGCCGGTTCGTTCTACCACCTTTGCCGGACCAGGAATCACATCCGCTTTGGGAGTGCCTTGCTTAATCCCAGCTTTACGTAATGTGCGCCTGCCCAAAGATTTCAAGGGTCCACGCAAGGTGCCGAATTACACCGCTGATTTACCCCCTGAAGCATGGGTAGAGAGTTATGAGATGGCCATGGAAATGCTGGACGTGGATGAGGCCACATGTGCAAAATACTTCACCATGATGCTTGAGGGCACGGCTCGTACTTGGTTAAAGAGCCTACCACCCAATTCTATCAGCTCATGGGCCCAGTTGCGGGCCCGGTTTATACAGAATTTTAAGGATACCTGTAAGCAGCCCAAGTCCATAGTAGATCTGGCAGCTTGTGTCCAGGAGGAAGGAGAATCAACGACCCGTTGGGTGCGTCGCGTTTCGGAAATTTTGCACTCGTCTGAGAGGATTAATGCCGACTCTGCGATCTTAACTCTGGAGGGCAACTGCCGGTTTGAGCCTCTAAAATTGAAGTTGGGACGCATGAAGCGGTTTTGTAATGACATGGGAACCCTCATGGCCGCTTTAGTGAAGTATGCCGATTCGGACAGTACCAAAGATCCCGAGCCTAATGATGATGAAGCAGGGAAGGGAAAGAAGAACAACAACTCCAAACAGCAGCAGTACAAACTAGCGGGTCATGGAAACGGAGGCAAGCGCAAAGCAGATGGCAGCATGGACTTTGTGGCCAACACTAATGCACAGGACCGGGGGCAGCGGCGCAGAGGTAAAGCGGCAAATCATAATGGGGCTCCCAATCCTAACGCAAGCCGTTTGAACTATTTGTTGAATCAGCCTTGCCCGAAGCACGGGATGAAGGAGGCGCCGGCTAACCATCTTTGGAAAGATTGTTATATCATGCAGGAGTTTAAAAACTCTAATACCTTCCGGTATGACCATGGGTCAGGTGGCGGTTCAGGATCTGGTTTACACGGTCCGGGTCACGATGGAGCTTCCGGTTCAGGTTTCAATCAGGGCGGTCACAATAGCCACAATAATCGGAACGGCCAGCAGCAGCAGCAGCAGCAGTCAGGTTATCAGAGCCAGCCAAAGCAGTTGAGCAATGGGCAATATCATGTTTTCACAACTAGTTTGGATAAACGCGACCGAAAGCTCCACAGGCGAGCGGTGAATTCTGTTGAACCGTTCTTACCACGTTACTTGCGCTGGTCGGAGCAGCCTATCGTGTGGAGCAGAGAGGATCACCCGCTCCGGATTGATAATCCGGGCCAGCTAGCATTAGTGGTAGACCCTCAGGTGGGGGGTTATAAATTCACCAATGTACATATGGATGGAGGAAGCAGTATTAACATATTGTACTATGAGACATTTCGCCGCATGGGTTTAACAAACAAAGATCTCAGACCGTCGAATACGGTGTTCCATGGTGTGGTGCCTGGCAAATCTGCATATCCTCTTGGTAAGATAGCCCTGGATGTGGCCTTTGGGGACGAGCATGACTCCCGGTCGGAAAAGCTAACATTTGAGGTGGTGAAGATCCGGAGCCCGTATCATGCCTTATTTGGCCGGCCGGCTTACGCCAAGTTCATGGCGCGGCCTTGTTATATCCACTTGCAGCTCAAGATGTCGGGTTACAAGGGGACCATAACGGTTCATGGGAGCCGTAGGGTTGCTTTGGAATGTGAGGAAGGTGATGCGGCTTATGCGGAGTCAGTCTGTGCCACGGAGGAGTTGAAGTATTATAAGGACAATGTTGATCCGGCGGATATGACCCCTTTAAAGAAGCCAACTACAGAGCATGATTCAGATCTAAAGTTCAAATTGGCAGCTGAGACCAAGCTTGTTGACTTCGTGCCCGGCGATTCGTCCAAGCAGTTCACTATCAGTGCCAACCTGGATCCCAAATAGGAAAGAGCGCTCATCGAGTTCATCCGTGAGAATCGGGACATTTTTGCATGGAAGCCGTCTGACATGCCAGGTGTACCGAGGGAACTCGCTGAGCACACTCTTAATGTGGATCCTAAGTATAAACCGGTGAAACAGTTCCTCCGCCGGTTTAACAAAGAAAGACGCAAGGCCATTGGAGAGGAAGTGGCCAAGCTTTTAGCAGCTGGTTTTATTATTGAGGTGTTCCATCCAGAGTGGCTTGCTAATCCGGTGCTGGTTCTTAAGAAAAACGGCACTTGGCGTATGTGTGTGGATTACACAGATCTTAACAAAGCCTGTCCGGTAGATCCTTTTGCCCTCCCCCATATTGACCAGATCATTGATGCCACAGCGGGTTGTGAGCGTTTGAGTTTTTTGGATGCATACTCTGGATATCATTAGATCAAGCTGGCAGTTAAGAACCAGGAGAAAACAGCATTTATTACTCCCTTTGGAGCCTTCTGCTATGTATCTATGCCCTTCGGGCTTAAGAGTGCCCAAGCCACCTATCAACGGTGTGTACAGAATTGCCTGCATGAGCAGATCGGCCGCAATGTGCACGCCTATGTGGATGATATTGTAGTAAAATCAAGACAGAAGGAGACGCTGGTGGATGATTTGAAGGAGACCTTTGACAACTTGCGAGCTTACAGGATGATGCTTAATCCGGCCAAGTCTGTTTTTGGTGTTCCGGCAGGCAAGTTACTGGGTTTCCTGGTGTCTAACAGAGGAATTGAGGCTAATCCGGAGAAGATTACGGCTATTACATCCCTAGCTAAACCGAAGTGTATCAACGATGTTCAGCGTTTGGCGGGCCGAATCACTGCGCTGAGCCGGTTTATCAGCCGCCTCGGGGAGAAGGCTATCCCTTTGTACCAAATGCTGAGGAAGACAAACAATTTCGTCTGGAGTCCAGCTGCTGATGAGGCATTTGAGGACCTGAAGCGGCAGTTAGCCAATCCGCCTGTTCTTGCAGCTCCGGTCGACAAGGAGCCACTATTATTATACGTAGCGGCCAATGCTCGGGCAGTTAGCGTGGCTATTATGGTGGAACGCAAAGAGGCAGGCAAGGAATATCCGGTTCAGCGGCCGGTTTATTATATCAGCGAGGTGCTTATTGAATCCAAGCAAAGGTATCCGCATTGGCAGAAGCTGGTCTATGGTGTTTTTATGGCCAGTCAGAAGTTGAAACAGTATTTTCAAGGGCACCCCATCACAGTGGTCAGTTCAGCTCCCTTGGGTGATATTATACAGAATCGGGAGGCGACTGGCCGGATTGCCAAGTGGGCTATAGAGCTGGGGCCATACGGACTGAAGTACGTGCCTCGGACGGCAGTGAAGTCTCAAGCACTTGTTGATTTCATCAATGATTGGACGGAATTACAAGCACCAGAGGAGAAGCCGGATCACACATATTGGACTATTCATTTTGACGGATCCAGGCAATTGGAAGGCTCGGGGGCTGGAGTCGTATTAACTTCCCCGCGAGGTGATAAGTTTTGTTATGTTCTCCGCTTAATGTTCCCTTGTACTAATAATGCAGCTGAGTACGAAGCCTTGCTCCATGGCCTCCGGATGGCTAAAGAGATGAATTTAAGCCGGGTTAAGTGCTTTGGTGACTCGGACCTAGTGGCTCAACAGGTATCTGGCACTTGGGATTCTAAGGACCCGCTCATGGCTGCATATCGTCGGGAAGTGGATAATATTGCAGGTTGTTTCAAGGGTTATCAAGTGGATCATGTGGACCGTCGGAAGAATGAAGCGGCGGATGCTTTAAGCCGGTTGGGCTCTCAGCGTAAACCGGTCCCGCCTAACGTCTTTTTGGACGTGTTGCACAATCCGTCAGTCAAGCTCCCAGGTGAGGTGGATTTGGCTATCCCTGATCCGGAGGCTCAATTGGTGGCAGCCCTGCATGTTATTCCGGATTGGACAGTTCCTTATCTTGCGTACATGAACCGGGGGGAGTTACCAGAGGATGAGATTCTGGCCAGGCAGATAGTCCGACGATCCAAGTCTATGACGATTCTCAATGGTGAATTACATCATTGCAGTGTATCAGGGGCGTTTGAACGTTGTGTTTCTCCTGAGGAAGGCTGTGAAATTTTAAGAGAAATCCATGAAGGGGATTGTGGACACCACGCCGGTTCAAAGTCTCTGGTGGCAAAGGCGTTTCGTCACGGGTTCTACTGGTTGACAGCGCACGCTGATGCGGAGGACTTGGTTAAACGGTGTGATGGATGTCAGAAATTTTCAAGGCGTGCTCATGTGCCGGCTCAAGAATTGAGGATGATCCCAATAACATGGCCGTTTGCAACTTGGGGGTTGGATATGGTTGGGCCTTTTAAAAGATCCAAGGATAAGAAAACCCACCTTTTGGTGGCAGTTGATAAATTTACCAAGTGGGTTGAAGCGGAGCCTGTCAGCAAGTGTGATGCAGCAACAGCGGTGCAGTTCATCAAGAAGGTGATTTTCCGGTTTGGTTTTCCACACAGTATCATTACTAACAATGGTACCAATTTATCCAAAGGTGCTATGAAGGAGTTCTGTGAACGTGAGCACATCCGACTTGACGTGTCATCAGGAGCACACCCCCAGTCCAATGGACAGGCAGAACGAGCTAATCAGGAAATCTTACGAGGCATCAAACCCCGGCTTTTGGTCCCATTGCAAAGAACACCAGGATGTTGGGCTGAAGAGCTACCATATGTATTATGGAGTATCAATACTACGCCAAACCGGTCCACAGGATACACGCCATTTTCATGGTCTATGGAGCAGAGGCGGTTCTCCCTAGTGACATCCGGCATGATTCGCCTCGTGTGGCAGCTTATGTTGAAGCAGACAATGAGACAGCACGACAAGATGCTTTGGACCTATTGGACGAGGAGCGTGATATAGCGGCTGCCCGTTCGGCGATTTACCAGCAAGATCTTCGTCGCTATCACAGTCGCCGGGTTAGAACCAGAACTTTTCAAGAAGGAGATCTGGTGCTTCGACTCATCCAAGATCAAACGGATATGCACAAGTTATCCCCACCTTGGGAGGGACCTTTCGTGGTCAGCAAGAATTTGCACAACGGGTCGTACTATCTGATTGATATTCGAGGGCATCAAGACTCACGTACGTCAGCGGAGGAGACCAACAGGCCGTGGAATATAGCTCATCTTCGGCCTTACTATACTTGAGCCACCGGCTCTATCTATGTACATATCATGACAATGTATATATTATCTTTGATATATAAAACCGGAGCCTCAGCTAAAGCGGGGTCTCTGTCTTTCTCATCATGCGAGGTTACACGGAGTGGTTCTGTTTAAAGCGGCCTCCGGTTTACCCCTTGACATTTGTTTTTTATATATCACTGGGGGCCTTGGTCGTGTCCGAACCAACGAACACCCTTTGATAGGCGACAGCCACCACATCATTTGGGGACATGGTCAAGTCGGAACCAGTCATGCCTCTTGGTCGGCCTAAGGCCACAAAATCACTTGGGGGCATGGTCGAACCCGAACCATTGTCACGCCTCTTGATCTGGCATATATGCCACGAGTCATTTGGGGACCTGGCTGACTTGAATCATTGTCACTCCTATTGGGGGCCTTGATCCTGTCCGAGCATGGTAATACCATCTGAACAGCTCAGTATAGCATATTTTTGCAAATGGTTTTTATTATTGCCTTTGCTTCCATGTTGTTTCCATGGTTTGTTCGTGCTTTGCTTTTTTCGGATTTCTTTCATGCCAACAAGCATATTTTTTCCGGTTCAGCCAATGATTTTTGATCCCCCTTTTAAATCCGGAGGAGTCTGCCTGGTTTACCTTTTCCCTGTTAAACATCATGGAGTAACCAGGGGGCTCGTATTAAGTCAGTACAGTTTGTACGGGAGCTACTTTCTCCCTTTTTGACGGTAATGGTTTATAAAACCACCGCTTCAGGCTTGGCTAAAGCCAGCTTTATGCTCAAGCATGGCAGGTATTTATGTATCATTTATTTGTTATATTACTGATACACATATCAAGATCATAATCCGGCTGACGGTATAACCGCCACCGAAGTTCAAATTTTTCTGATTGTAGGAAATATGAATTAATGTTTTCAAGCAAAAGCTTCAGTACTTATGCACGAAGGCATATTCCAGGCAGAAGTTTTAACTATCCTATTACAAGGCAGCATGGTGTTCAAACAAAATCATTGTTTTTGCAAATAGCTCTTCAAACCGGCTTCCGGTTCAAGCCTGCTCCTCATCCTCCGCCGCTTCAGCTTCTTCGTCTCTACCCATTGGCTGGAAATCAACAGTGGTCTAGTCGATTCCCATTAAAGCTTGGAAAACAGCCTCTTCATGGATCAGGGAAGACGGTTCAATATCAGGGGCGTAAGTGTGCTTACGGGTTGGAGGAATCAGATTCTCCGCTTCAACAGTTGGGGCCGGCACTCGCTTGTTTTGATTATTATATTCCGCTTGATAATGCGTCAAATCTGCCTCTTCAGCTAGCTGGTAAACCAGCGGGCGCACTGCACGGTTTATGGCCCTTAAATCCTCTTCGTTGAATTCAGAGCCATCTTCTTTCAGACTGGGATAGCCTTGAGTTGCTTCCACAGGATCAAAGTCGGGCACCCATGCCTTTGCCCGGATTAAGGCATTGATGGCTCCGGTTCGGGCAGCGGATTTTTTCAGCTCCTCAATCCGGGCTGGAAGCATTGACAGCTTGCTAAGAGTGTCCTGGATTAAAGAGGGCGCCGGGTTGTTGTGAGAAGCTGTGGTGATGATCCGTTGGGCTCCGGTATACAATTGTTCCACCAAGGTGTAGGCAGCTTTCAATTTCTTCCGCACATCGTTTCCTAAGTGCCCAATACGTGTGCCTACAAACAAAATTGGAATGGTCTCAAACCGGATGTACAATACAGCATATTCAAATTTATCACAGAAGTTACAAGGAGCTTACCAAAGATTGCAGCAGTCATAGAGTGTATTTGCCGCTGTACGGCCGTCAGTTCATCCACCACCGGTTTAAGGGCCGCTTCAGCGTTTTCTGCTCTTTTGGTTAAACCGGCCTTCTCAGTGGCCCAGTCAGCCCGCTCTTTCTTGAAGCCTTCTTTCAGCCGTTCAGCAGTGCTCAAAGCGCTGGTCAATTCTTGCTTTGCCTTATCTGTTTCAGCCTGCTGGGTCTTCAGGGCCTCCTGCAAATCGGCAATCTGGTCCTCCTTGATTTTCACCTCAGCCTGCACACAGATGGCATTTTAAAGATTTGTACAGGCGATCCAAGAAATGGAAGTATCAACCACATAACAAAATTATATGCCTGATACTTGGGGGCTAATGCACCTTCAATTTTTTGTATAATGCTAGCTTACAAAGTCCCAAGTTCAATACAAGTATTCAACTTGGCACTTGGGGGCTAATGGCTATTTGATCAAGTTATGTTCTAAGGACAACTTTTTATTTTTGAGCCCCGGTTTACTTATGCTAGGTTAGACCGGCCCTCGAGGGTTATGCCAACGGATTTCAAAAAAAATGTTCAGGATCAAGTCCCGGTTTGACCAAGGTCACAAACCGGCCCTTGGGGGCTACAAGGATGAATGCAATGGCAGAAAGGAAAGAAGGAATTTACCTCAAATTTATCCCTCATCATTTTGACCAGGCCAGCTTCACAGTCACGGCTAGTGTAAAGCCGGTTTAGATAGCCAGAGTGAAGATCTTGAGCATTCAGAGCGGCGTATGTCTCTAATTCAACATCCCATTTTCCTTTGTTCAAAGGGGAAGAATCCTCTTTGATGGTATGCCTGGTAAGGGTGGCAGGATTCCCAGGTTCAGAGCGGCCTACGCCGGTAATCACAACATCATCATCTTTTGACTCGCCGGTTTGGGTTGGCGCGGCCGGTTTGTCAGTAGGAGTTTGGGATTTCTCAATCTGAACAGAGCTGGCAGGCGGATCAGCAGAGGCTGGAGTATGAATAAGACCTTCTTCAGGGATAACGTCGTCTTGCAGAGGAGGATCATTGGGGATATCTTCACAAGTAAAAACTTCATGATCCGGTGCTTGGTCATGTTCTGGGGCCACATCTTCTTCAGCCGCTCTATCCAGGCGGGCCTTCTTGCTTGGTTTCGGTTTAGCCCTGAAAGAAAAATAAAAAGTCAAGGAAAAGCGTAAGCCATTGCGTAGTATACTGGAAGCATATGTTCGGTTTAACTTACCCAGCAACTGTTTTCAAAGGTGGTAGCTGGGTGGCCGATGATTCACAAGACGATGAATGAGAAGTGACCTGGTAATCGGAGTCGGATGGATTAAGAGGTTGACGGAAGAAACCCGCTTTAGGATTTAAATCAATAAAAAGGTCGGAGACCTCGGAGCGGCGTTTTCGAACCGGACTGTTTGGTAAACCGGCAGAGGTAACTACCTGGCCACTGTGCCGGGTTGTGCGGCGAGCTTCGTGTTGCTGGGTCTTCATAAGAAATTGGGAATCCAGATAAGCAAAAGGATGAGAAAATTTAACTTTCCGGTTTGCCCGGCGAAATTTTGGCAAAGGCAGGATTTCTGAATCGGAAGAGAGAATGGTTACCTCAACAAAACCCGCATTGCTGGCTTCAGCGTCATCTTGACAAGCATTATCATCAATAAGGCGTGTAAAAAGCAAGCCAAGTGAATCAAGTTCTACCTCAAGATCCGGATTACCCACATCATCGTCAATGGCTGGGTCAGATGAAGCGGTGGTTTTTCTCTTATGAGCTGGCTTCTTGATAACCTTGGTCTTGGGCCGGGTTGGCCATCCTGCCTTCTCCGTTTTGTCTTGAGGAAGTTTCTTGCTCCAAAATGGGTTATCACCCTGGATCAGCAGTAATTAAATGTTGAGCATATAAAATAGTAACCGGTTCAACAATAGAGCAATTAAAATATTACCGCTGGCGGTTTGTTGGTGGTGCAGTAAGGAGGCAGACCGGTTTGAGCACAGAGGTGCTCCGGTTCATTCAGCATCTTTCTCACAGATTCTGTGACTTCGTCATCAGGGAGCTGGATTTTAGTGTGTCAGAGTGGGTCATCGACACTATCAGTATACTCGCACATCAAATTTGGGCGCCGGCTTAGAGGCAAAATGCTCCATGATATCCAGCAGTGTGCAAGGTCTATTCCTGTTAAACCATTGGCCATGAAGGCCCGGAGCTTGGATAGTTGAGGAGCGTATTTAATTCTCTCCTTGGCGCTTAGCCTTTGTGGAAAAGGGTGAGTGTTGCTGAGCCGTTCCGGACGGAAGCCAGGCAAGGGATTTTCATTGTCAGGAGAGGTATCCTTGCAATAAAACCAAGTTGCGTTCCATTCCTTGGGGTGAGTATGGAGTTTGACGTGGGGATAAGTGATTTCTTTCCTTTTCTGAATGGCCATACCGCCCAGTTTGGTATTAGGGCCGTCAGTGAATTCAGTACGGCGGTTCAGATGAAAGAGATCTCTAAATAACTCGACTGAAGGCTCCTCTTGAAGGTATGCCTCAGAAAGTACTTGAAAGTGACATAGATTGGTGACAGAGTTGGGGCAAATATCCTGTGGACGGAGTTGAAAGTTGGCTAACACATCCCGATAAAATTTGGAGCGGGGCGGTTTGAAGCCCCGGGCCATGTGCTCTGCGAAGACCACGACCTCTCCTTCCTGGGGCGTAGGAGGACATTCATCTCCAGGAACCCTTCAGTGAATCGTATCTTTGTTATCCAAAGCGCCGATCAGGACTAGATCGTTCAGCTGTGATTCTGTGACACGGGAGGGAACCCAGTTGCACTCGTACACTTGTTTGGCCATGACGAGATCTACAAGAAATAAGTGATCCGGTTCAAGGACATGCCGGATAAAAAGGTGTTGATCTAATTATGGTAAACCAGAGGCAGTACCAATAAACCGATCTTCTACAACGCAGCATCAGATGGATTCTGGCGGTTCAACCAGGGGACTAATGACATATATACCGGTTTAGCAATTTTTTCTCTATGGTGAAGTTAAACCGCCTGGCCTAAGCATCGGAAGCAATTGAAACTATGGATAACTAGCTATGTAGAAACAAGTTTCACAAAATCATGTTACAGCCGCGGATCTACAGCAAGCTCATAAAAACAGGAAATATTTCGAAGACTAAGGCGGAAACAGAAGTGAACCATTGAGCGGATATGTGCGGGAGATCTATGCGCTTGGAGGAGAAATAGCAGGCGGATGCTAAAGGGATCGCTACTAAGCACGGCAAGAGTCCACAGATGCATTCAAGGTCAGAGAACAGCTATGAACGCGCAATGAACATAGCAAGAACATGGAACCCTAAGAACAGATCTAGGTTAAGAAGGAGAGAGGACTTACCGGGAACGGAGAAGATGCGGAAAGACGCCGCAACACTCTGGTACGTTCAGGTTGATGCAGCGGCCCGAGACGAGGCAGAGGTCGACGGTGGTGGCGGAGCTGCAAAGCCAACGACGTGAGGAAGAAGAAGAAGAAGGAACGAAGGGGAAGAGAAAGGAAATGACCCTTCAGTCTTATTTATAAGGCAACCGAGCTAGGTCAAACGCGCGAATCCAGGAGCTGTCATTAAGAGGGCGTTATGAACTTCATAATGACGTCATGCCGGTTTACAGTAACCAAAACTGATGACGTCATGCCGGTTTACAGCAACTAAAAATAATGACGACATGGAGATTTGCCAATTAACAGAAGATATCCAAGACGCAAGATGGTGTGAAGGATTGACATGAACCAGTTCAAATCAATCTGGGGCCTAATGTTGGGGATATTACCACTAGGCGTAAACCGGCCTACTTGGGCCGGGTTAACTTCATTAGTGGCGTAAACAGATGAAGGCCCAAGGCCTGTAGTCGGTTAGAGCATGTAGCCGTAAATCGGTCTGATGTATGACTTGTATTGTAAGTAAGGAATAGAGAGATAGCAACCGGAATACGAGCATGAACCGGTTAGGACTCTATGGACCGACGGGCGTCACCCGTGTATATAAGGGGACGACCCGGTGGCGGTTCAAGACAGACAACCACAACTCGAGCCTAGGCGAAGCTTGTTTGCTCCCTAGCCATCGAGATCATATCAATTCCATCACAACTAGACGTAGGCTTTTACCTTCATCGAAGGGGCCGAACTAGTATAAAACCCTCGTGTCTTTGTGTCCGCTTTAAACCCCTTCAAGTAAACTCGTAGCGATGGCTCCACGACTAAGTCCTTTCGCTAGGACATCTGCCATGACAAATCCACGACAGCTAGTGACACGTCTTGTCAAAGCAGAGATCGTGTCCCCTTATTACGGGATTATCTTCAATAGGGGTTTTGGGTAATCCAACCGTGCCATTCACACGTCCCCTTGGGAATAGGCAAGATTTAAGGCTTATGAGCGGGCTCTTGATATTCGGTGCCTTTATAAGAGGATAAGGATCTGTCTTTTTATCCCACGCCTTCTTCCTCATTTGCCCATCCATCGATCGAGCTCCAGCGCCCAAGTCTCAATCCTTCCCTTCGCCACCAAGCACTCCTAGCCATGTCCGGATCTGGAGTGCAGGGCAAGTGGATGGCCTCCTCTGTTACAGAGGAGAACATCACGGAGCTTCGAGAAGCTGGGTACCTAGCCACGGACATAGTCCACCGGCTTCCTGCCAAAAAGCAGACCATCCCCACCCTAGAGCCTACCGAAAGGGTAGTGTTCATCCCCCATTTCCTTCGCGGACTAGGGTTTCCCCATCATCCTTTTGTCAGCGGCCTCATGTTCAACTATGGGCTAGATTTTCATGATCTAGCCCCAAACTCTTTCCTCAACCTCTTGGCATTCATCTTTATGTGCGAGGCATTCCTCCACATCCCTCCCCACTTCGACCTGTAGCTCAAGGTCTTCAACGTGAAGCCAAAGGTGGTCGAGGGCCAACACGCAGAGTGTTGTGGCGCCATGGTAAGCAAACTCCCTAATGTCTCCTGGCCAAAGGGAACCTTTAGTAGAGCGTCAAAGGATGGCAGCAGGGGTGGTTTTATATCACGGAACCCCGCAACGCCACATGGGCTGCCGCACCTGAGTTCAAATCAGGGCCTCCGATGCGGCTTACATCCTGGATTAATGAGGGCCTAGATTGGGAATCGTCCGGTGAGGTGACAGTGCTGGAGAGCTGCATCAAGGGCGTGATTACCAAGAACACCAGCCTCCCCAGCGTGATCCAGGTGATGCTTTTTCGCCAGATTCTTCCTTGTCAACGCTGGACTCAATACATGTGGGAGTTCGATCCGGCCGGTCCTCGGACCCTGCAGTGGTTTTTCGGCACGACGCACGAAGATATATGGAAGCTGCTTTTCAAGACTCAAAAGTCGTGGCCAGAGACAACCGAAGACCCCGGCCTTGACCACGCACGCCCGGTCACTCCCGTAAGTTATGATAACCTTTATTTGCAAATACAAGGGATATACTGAACTTTCTGACTTTCACAGGGCTGGACAAAGAAGGCGGAGCAGATCAAGTGTCCGGATCCATTGCCCGAGGACCAGGCTACTCCCTTGCTAGCCAAGATGCTGGTTCCATCGCCGTATTAGGCACCGGAGAATAAGGCCAAGAAGAAGGGTAAGGAGACCAGAAGTGGCCTCCGTCATAAGGGTACCTCAGACGCCATGTCCGAAGACTCCGAAGCCTCCTCCTCCCATGACGAATACGTAGAGGAGGAACAAAATAACTCTCTCCCCAAGGAGGGGAAGAAGAAAAGGGGGCTCCCGCGGATCTGGAGGCGGAGGCGGCCAAGAAGGGAAAACCCTCGTTTTCGGATGATTCCGAAGCGGGTGCCGACACCACCCCAAAGCGATGTCCCAGGCCGAAGCCCTCGGCTGAATCGTAAGTATCCGAAGACACCATATAAATATTCGATTATATGCCTTATTATTTTGACATACTAAAATGTGCATTACAGCTCGGCTTGCGATCTCTCCCAACAGTCATCGTCATCTTGGAATTCGCTAGGGACGAATGCGATGGAGAGCGAGTCACCTCCACAAATCTCTCCACCACTGTCTGGGATAACACCGAAGTGCTGTCTCGGGAGACTGTGAAGGTGGCGGCAGAGGGTAATACCTCTGTTGCCAAAGAGAGGGGGAAATCCAGCCCCACGGAGACCGGTGATGGGGGCAACGCTTAATTCGGCCCCCAATCGAATATTATTCTGGTGAGCAATACAGCTCCGGAATCAGAACAACAACCCTCTCAAGGGAGGGGGGTGTGCCGTCTCCACCGGCGTCCTCTATTAACCCAGAGGTGCCGGACACTCTGATGGAAGCACTTCAAGGTGCTTCCATTGTGGAGGAGCACCATACCCGTATGGGTATGGTGGTTGAAAGGGTTTGGTCTGCCAAAAGTGGATTGAACAAAGCCTACACCAGCCTTCTAACAGGCTTTGAGGTACGTGAAGTAATGTATTTTTGGTTATTTACAAAAGGAATAACTGTGTATAGATAGTAGCCCCTGAGACTCTGTTCGGCATTTCCCGAAGAAGGGTCGAACAGAGGATCGAATAATATATCATAGGAGCTAACATGCATGTCTACGTTGATGAGCAGGCTGGAAAGTTGGCAGCAGCCTCGCATGCAGCGAAAGTCTCCGAACTAAAGCGGAGGCTGGAGGGAAAACTAGGTATGTTATACCGAAGTATATCTTGAACTGATATGGGTTCCCATTTTTTATCTAACTGAGGTTTATGTTTATGCTCATAGCTGACACGTCTGAGGTCGAAGCCCTCAAGAGTGCGCTGGCCGTAGCCAAGCAGGAGGCGGACGAAGAACGAACCACCCACCAAAATCATGAGGCGACGTTGGATGAAGTCCAACAAGAGCTCACAGATGCTATAAGAAAATGTGAGTCTTTGGAGCGCAAGGTGTAGGATCAAGAATTGAAACTTACTACGACGCTCCAAAGTGCAAAGGAGGCCCGGGTTGAAGCCCAAGGTGCCTATCAGGAGATCCACGAGGCCAAGATGATCTCAGTTGGTAAGACTTTTAATATGCAGAGCAATATGTAAGGAGAAAGTATATGTTCTGTACACGCATTTGGAGTTCTCCAGGACCGTTTGCGGATCTACCCCGAAGTGTTGCAGATGCTGCGGATTTCTTCTGAGCCGAAGAGGGGAGCTCAACAGAGAAACTATTGTGGTCACAATACCATGAGCCAGAATAGCCCTTGCCCCTCAGCGATCAGCTGAAACAGCTGACCGAGCTGCATAGGATGGCCGAGCTGGTCATGAAGTATGTCATAATCCGTCTTTGACCAGCCGAACCAATACCTAATAGCTACTTTGGGCTTGTGAAGCGGCTGGGTGATGCATGCCCAAGGCTAGATGCTATAAAGCGGTTAGTGTGCATTGAAGGTACCCGGATGGCCTTCGCCCATGTCAAGGTACAATGGGCGAAGATGAATGCCACTAGTCTTGCAACCGAAGGACCACCCGCAGGCAAGGAGCATTGTACGCCGGAGAAGTACTTCAACGATGTCCTTGAAGGATCCCGTATTATAAAGGGCCTGTGCTAGAAGGACGTGATGTTTGAATGACTGTATCCACAATGCCCAAACTGTGTAATGAAAACAAAGCATTCGTATAATGTTAGTCTTGTTTCCTCTGAATTTATTTATCCTCCGTTGCGGCCGTTTATTGAATTTGAGAGTTGGCCAGTCATCGGCTTCAGCCCCTCACGTAGATACTACAGGGGTGTTCGGAACAGCACAAAAACACACTTAACCCAACGATTTGGTCCTTGAAGGAGGTGCTAGTGCGGCGAACCAGGCAATCAGACTATGTGTCTCTATCACTCTCACTTAACCATAGGAGTTTGACGATAGAATTATAGGCGCAGCCCCTGGTACTGTTCAGTGATCCAAACTCGGGCGCTATAAACACCTGACCAGATTAAAACTAGTCCTTCATGTGACATGGAAAAAATTGCAAGAGACTTATACTTAGTCACTGAATAGTTGACTAGCTCTCGCCGCATCATGACAGTCAGTTTTTGGCTTTCTCTACTAAGGTGTTTATCAGGCCAACCACAAACACAATGCAGTAGTTCTCCCTTTACTTCCTTAGCCGAACAATCAGAACGTAAGTAGTAACCACAGGAGCCGGGTAACCCAACTATTGACCCAAGACATGATTCAGAGCTGATGCATATAATGATAGATTCGGGACGCCGAGTTGCACTTGTGAAAGTGTTCGGACTTATAATAAAATTAATAATTGTACGTGGCTGAATGGAGCCCCTGGCGATTTAGGTCAGGCCAAGGTGAACGGTGCAATTAGATGATAAAGAAGAAAAAAAATATGGAAGAAGGAATAAGCCAGTACCAAGTAATTTGGGCAAAAAACTATTTCCATTATAGTCTGATTGATACGTCAAAACGTATTTGTATAGATAATGCCATAAGCATCGAGGCTATTTTACATGCCGAGCGCAAGGGAAAGCTATGTACAAGTATTTAAGAACGTTGGGGGAGGTGACTTTGAAAGATCCTTTAGGTACTCTGCCGTACATCTGCGCTTCTTTTCGCCTTGGTGTGTGATCCTTTGAGAGGATTAATAAATAAGTTTTCATAAGGGGCCGGAAAAGGGGCCCTTTGACATCATCAAAAAGGGCGATGTAGGTTGTAGCAATCCTGAAAACAAAAACGAAGCTAAGAAAAGGATAGATGGGGACCTCATCCTCGATATGCGTCCATTGTCGCCCATGGTATTTTCAGTGTGTAATTATGAGCACGCGATACATATGCTGTTGTTTGGTTGGGGCGAAGACAGAGGCCGGATTGCTAGTCGAGCTCCTGATGAGCTGGACTATCATTCTGAAAGGTAGTCCAGACTCGTTTGACAGGGTTCGGTGGCTTGAATGCCGATGTGGAGCTCGGCTTGATAAGGCCGACCAGTGCTTCCGCTGCGAGGGCCGCCGTGTGTTCCTTAGTATGGAGGGAACTATCCATGTTTCCATTAACTGTTATAACACCGCGTGGGCCTGGCATTTTAAGTTTTAGATAAGCGTAGTGTGGAACTGCATTGAAGCGAGAAAATGCAGTTCGTCCGAGCAGTGCGTGATAGCCACTGCAGAAAGGTACAATCTCGAAGATCAAGTCTTCGCTTCGGAAGTTGTCCGGCGAACCGAATACAACCTCCAATGTGATTGAGCCCATGCAGCGGGCCTCTACACCAGGTATTACTCCTTTAAAGGTAGTTTTAGTGGGTTTGATTCTTGACGAGTCGATACCAATTTTTCGGACTGTGTCCTGATAGAGCAGATTAAGACTGCTGCCGCCGTCCATGAGGACTCTTGTGAGGTGGAATCCATCGATAATTGGATTGACGACTAATGTGGCTGAACCTCATGACGGATACTGGTCGGATGGTCCCTGCGATTCGAAGGTGATCGGGCATGCTGACCATGGGTTTAATTTTGGGGCGACTGGCTCTATCGCATAGACGTCCTTTAATGCAAGCTTGCGCTCCCTTTTGGGGATATGGGTAGCGTATATCATGTTCAGCGTCTTGACTTCGGGGGGAAATTTCTTTTGTCCCCCTGTGTTTGGTGGGCGAGGCTCCTCATCGTCATCCTCGCTGGGTGACCCTTTCCCCGTGTGCTCGGTGTTTAACTTGCCGTCCTGTTTGAAGACTGAGGGATTCCAGGATTAGGGGGTCCTCGGACAGCCGGACTATATGCTTATGTCGGACTGTTGGACTATGAAGATACAAGACTGAAGACTTCGTCCTGTGTCCGGGTGGGACTCTCCTTTGCATGGAAGGCAAGCTTGGCAATTCGCATACGTAGATTTCCTTCTCTGTAACCGACTCTGTGTAACCCTAGCCCCCTCCGGTGTCTATATAAACCGGAGGGTTTAGTCCGTAGGACAACAACAATCATAATTGTAGGCTAGCTTCTACGGTTTAGCCTCTACGATCTCGTGGTAGATCAACTCTTGTAATACTCATATCATCAAGATCAATCAAGCAGGAAGTAGGGTATTACCTCCACAGAGAGGGCCCGAACCTGGGTAAACATTGTGTCCCCCGCCTCCTATTACCATTAGCCTTAGACGCACAGTTCGGGACCCCCTACCCGAGATCCGCCAGTTTTGACACCGACATTGGTGCTTTCGTTGAGAGTTCCACTGTGTTGTCACCGTAAGGCTTGATGGCTCCTTCAATCATCCACAACGATGCGATCCAGGGTGAGGTTTTCCTCCGCGGACAAATCTTCGTGTTCGGCGGCTTCGCACTGCGGGCCAACTCGCTTGCCCATCTGGAGCAGATCGATAGCTACGCCCCTGGCCATCAGGTTAGATTTGGAAGCCTAAACTACACTGGTGACATCCGCGGAGACTTGATCTTCGACGGACTCGAGCCCATGACAGGTGCATCGTACAGTCATGATGAGCATGACTTAGATCTGCCATCGGATGGTGTTTAGGAGAATGCACCTGCAGCTGCCCTGGCCTGAGATCCGGAGCAGATCGTGCCATCCGAGGACGGGTGGATAGACCCCACCATGGAGGCCGCACACTCATCGGCGATAGAGCCGAACACAGACTTCGCCCCCAATGAGGTCTGTGTCATCGGACGCTCGGACTCGTCTCCGGCCATAGGCTCCGAGCCGCGCGCATCTGTGCCTATCGAACCCGATTGGGCACCGATCATGGAGTTTACCTCCGCGGATATCTTTCAACACTCGCCCTTGGGAGACGTGCTAAATTCGTTGAAATCCCTCTCCCTGTCAGGAGACTCCTGGCCGAACTATGTCCGGCTTGAGTGGGAAGAGGACGACGAAGAATTTCGTTTCCCACCCACCACCCACTTAATAGCGACTGTCGACGACTTAATCGACATGCTTGATTTTGACTCCGAAGACATCGACGGTATGGACGATGATGCCGGAGAAGAACAGGAACCACCGCCCATAGGGCACTGGACAACCACCTCATCATATGATATATATATGGTAGACACACCCAAGGAAAGCAATGGCTACAGGGCAACGGAGGATAACCCCCTCGAGAAACAATCTAAGCGCCAGCGTCAGCGGCACCGCTCTAAGCCCAGCCATAGCAAAAATAGTGATACCGGCACAAGAGACAATAGCACTTCGGATAATGCCGAAGACGAAAACAATCCCGCCCAGCCAAGCTTTGAGCAAGCTGGACGGGAGGATGGGCAAGCTAGCTCTGATGAACATGCAATGGATGGAGACTCGGGGGACGACAATAACATGCCCCTCTCCGAATACGAGGTGAGCCTCGACGACGAAGAATTTATCGTGCCTGAGGATCCCGTCGAGCAGGAGCGCTTCAAGCGCCGGCTTATAGCCACTGCAAAAAGCCTGAAGAAAAAGCAGCAGCAGCTTCAAGCTGATCAAGATCTACTAACTGATAGATGGACTGAGGTCCTGGCAGCCGAGGAATACAGACTCGAGCGCCCAACCAAAAGTTACCCAAAGCGCAGGTTGTTACCTCAATTCGAGGAGGAGGCACTAGAGCCTACACTACCAGCGCAGGATGCGGCTGACCGACCACCTCGTGGCCGAGACAAAGCGGCGTATCAGCTCGAACACCAGCCCGCACCCTATCGCCAAACAAACAAAAACACGAAGGCCCGGGGGTACACGCAAGACCTGCAAGACGAATTGGAAAACAAAGCAGGACAGTCAAGATCGATCTACGGATCACGGGGGTGCGCCCCAATGCATGACGATGACCGTCACGCCGGATATACTAAATACAAATCCGGCTGGGCCAAATACAACAGACTAGACTCATTTGAATTGCGTCGTGATGTAGCCCGACATAGAGGCGCCGCACACCCCCTATTCTTCCCTGACGAAGTAATGGAGCATGAATTCCCAAAAGGGTTTAAGCCCGTGAATATCGAGCCCTACGATGGGACTACAGACCCCGTGGTATGGATAGAAGATTTCCTTCTCCACATTCACATGGACCATGGCGATGATCTACATGCCATCATGTACCTCCCACTAAAACTCAAGGGACCGGCTCGGGATTGGCTGAATAGTTTGCCGGCAAACTCCATTGAAAGTTGGGAGAACCCGGAAGACGCATTCCTGGATAACTTCCAGGGCACTTATGTGCGACCACCGGATGCTGATGATTTAAGTCACATAACCCAACAGCCCGGAGAGTCAGCTAGGAAATTCGGGACTCGGTTCCTAACTAAAAAGAACCAAATTGTCGATTGTCCGGATGCCGAAGCCCTAGCAGCCTTTAAGCATAACATCCGTGACGAGTGGCTTGCCCGACACCTCGGCCAAGAGAAGACGAAGTCCATGGCAGCCCTCACGACACTCATGACCCGCTTTTGTGCGGGCGAGGATAGCTGGCTGGCTTGTAGAAACAACACATCAAGAAATCATGGCACCTCAGATGCCAGAGATAGCAACGGCAAGCCCCGATGCAACAGACACAAGCATCGCAATAATGGCGATAACGCCGAAGACACGGCCGTCAATGCTGGATTCAGTGGCTCTATGTCCGGTCAGCGGAAGAAGCCATTCAAAAGAAACAATCCGGGCCCGTCCATTTTGGACCGCATACTCGATCGCTCATGTCAAATCCACGGCACCCCCGATAACCAGCCAACCACACCAACAGAGAATGTTGGTTATTTAAATAGGCCGGCAAGTTGAATGCCAAAAACAAGGAAAAGGGGCCACATAGTGATGATGACGAGGAGCCTCGGCTGCCGAATATAGGAGGACAGAAGAAATTTCCTCCCCAAGTGAAAATGGTAAATATGATATACGCCACCCATATCCCCAAGCGGGAGCAGAAGCGTGCCCTAAGGGACGTCTATGCGATGGAGCCAGTCGCCCCAGAATTCAACCCATGGTCTTCTTGCCCGATCACCTTTGATCGCAGGGACCATCCGACCAGTATCTGTCATTGCAGTTCGGCCGCACTGGTCCTTGACCCTATCATTGGTGGATTCCACCTCACACGAGTCCTCATGCACGGTGGCAGCAGCCTGAACCTGCTCTATCAGGATACAGTGCACAAAATGGGCATCGATCCCCCAAGGATCAAACCCACCAAAACCACCTTTAAAGGTGTCATACCAGGTGTAGAGGCCTGTTGCACGGGCTCAAACACACTGGAAGTAGTCTTCAGATCTCCGGACAACTTCCGAAGCGAGGAGTTAATCTTCGATATCGTCCCCTTCTGCAGTGGTTATCATGCACTACTAGGCGAACCGCATTTGCTCGATTCAATGCGGTGCCACACTACGCCTATCTCAAGCTCAAGATACCAAGAACTCACAGGGTTACAATATTCAATGGAAACACAGAGCGCTTCCTCCGTACGGAGGAGCACACTGCGGCCCTCGCAGCAGAAGTATAGAGCAACCTTCTTAGGCAGACCTACAATTCGGCAATAAAATCCCCGGAAACCGCCAAGAGAGTCCAAAGTACTCTGCAACAGGATCATCCGGCACGTCCAGAGCTCGCCTAGCAATTCGGCCTCCGTCCTATTCCTAGTCAAGCGGTGAAATTTGTGCCGCATGTACATAATTACGCAGTTAAAATACCATGGGCATAGACGGAGGCACAGCTAGAATGCGATCCACAATGCGGCTCACCGCCCCAGGATTCGTATACCTTCACCCCTTTTCTTTCTTTCAGGTCCCTATTTTCTGGAGGCTCTTCCGATAGCCTGATTATTGGACCCATCATGGGACAGAAACACCAAGGAGGCAAGGAGCTTTGACGTACAAGGGAATCCCCAGGTGGTCTCTGATAATGATCGCTATAGCTATTTTACATACCCACGCGCAGCTCGCTCTTGGTTAGGACATGTCAAAGAGTCCTATTTTGCTTATCGCACTACTTGCATACATACGCCTTGACGTATTATTCAAATAACAATGGAAAATAATGTACAACGACAACTTATTATTACATTTCTTTATCTTTTTCCTTGATGGTTTATTTATTACAAATTGCACCCGTACATTTTGGTACGTTCAGCTCGCCAGGGGCTTCAGTGTACCCCATAACATGACAAGAAAAGTCCGAACACTTTCGAAAGTGCGTCACCCCGAACTTATAGCATTATATGCATCAGCTATGAATCATGTCTTGGGTCAATAGTTGGGATTGCCCGGCTCCCATGTTTCGCTGCCTTAGGTCCCGCTATATCGGCTAATGCGGCACAGGGAGAACTACTGCGATTGTGTCCCGGTTCTTTCGGACGAGCACCTCAGTAGAGAAAGCCGAAAACTGACTGTCATGATGCGGCGAGAGCTGGTCGTTGTTCGAGAGGTCTCAAATCCTTAAAGATTTTTCTGCTTTGGGCGAGGAATTGGCCTTTGTCCGATTTAGGCATGTATAGCGCCCCAAGTTCGGCCTTTCGAATACCAGGGGCTACGCCAAAATTTAAAATTATAGAACTTCTATGGCTAAGTGAGAGTGATAAAGCTGTATAGTCTGATTGCCTTGGTCGTTGCGCTAAACACCTCCTTAAAGGACCAAAAATTTGGATAAAGAGTGTTTAGATCTATCCAGAACACCCCGGTACTAGTTACATGGGGGCAGAAGCCGACGACTGACCAACTCTCAAATTTTATAAACGGCCGCACAGAAGGTAAAATTTTAAATCAACAAGCGTTATATTGCGCAAAAGAACTTGTTTCATATTACAGGATCAAATGAGTGTATTCACTCAAAGATTACATCCTTCGCACATTGCTCCGCCACAAGGCGGGAGCCCTCCAGGACACTATCGTAATACTTTTCGAGGAGGTGATGCTCCTTGCCCTTCGGCGGCCCTTCGGTCATCAGCTTCTCGACATCCATCTTTGCCCAGTGCACTTTTGCACGGGGGAAGGCCATTCGTGCACCTTCAATGCAAATTGACCGCTTTATAACTTCAAGCCGCAGGCAGGCACTCACAAGCCGCTTTACTAGGCCAAAGTAGCTGCTGGGCAGAGGCTCGGCAGGCCACAGCCGGACTATGAGGTCCTTCATGGCCAGTTCGGCCGCATTGTGCAGTTCGACCAGTTGCTTCAGCTGGTCGCTCAAGGGCATCAGATGTTTGGTCCCAAGATACTGACACCAGAACAATTTCTCCGACGAGCTCCCTTCTTCAGCTCGGTAGAACTCTGCAGCATCAGATATGCTACGCCGTAGATCTACGAACGCTCCTGGAGAGCTCCAAATTCGGGTAACTAAAAGGAAAGTCTCCTTCACATGCTTGATTTACATAATGAATGCCTTACCCGCCGCAATCTTCTTGACCACCTGAATTTCCTGGAGGGCCTTTTGGGCTTCGGCTTTGGCGTCTTGCATGCTCTGGAGGGCCTTAGCAAGCTCGGACTCTTGAGTCTTAGAGTCATGCTCCAAGGACTCGTATTTCTAGATGAAATCCTGGAGCTCTTGCTGGACCTCGTTAACCCGGGCCTCTTGCTTCTCGCACTCGCCGCGTTACTTGGGCGCTTTGTTTTTGGCCTCGGTCAGCGCCTTCTTAAGGGCCACCACTTCGTTGGTGGCCCCTATTAAAGTTCATGACGCTTCTATTAGCAGCAACAATTTTTCCTTTATAAATATACAGACGGGGTATTGTGTACCTTTATTTTCCTCGAGCTGCCTCTTCACGAGGCAGAGCTCTTCCTCGGTCCGCTCCAGGTCCCGCTTCAGTCTGGAGACCTCTGCAGTACGAGCGGCAGCGGCCAGCAACGATGCCTGCTTATTCACATAGACATCTTCTGTTAGACTCCTGCGGTTGTTATTTGATTCTCTGTTCGGCCTTTCTTTCCGAACACCAGACAGAGCATCAGGGGCTACTGTCTATACTGTGATATTTTCTTCCAATTTTTACCTCAAAGCCTATTAGGAGGCTGGCGCAGGCTTCGGTCAATCCGCTTTCGGTGGATCGGACCTTCTCGATCTTCGTACTCATGATGCTACGGTGTTCTTCATCAATGGAAGTGCCGCGAAGCGCTTCCAGCAAGTTATCTGATGCCTCTGGATGGATAGAGGTCATCGGTACAGGCGGCTCGCCCCCCTTCAAGAGAGGCTGCCAGCCTAAATCCGGAACCATTGGGGGTTCTGGAGCTGTATCCGGCTGGGGGCTAGACTTGCTGCGGCCCCCGTTATCAGAGTCCATGGGGGGTCTTCCCCAAATGTGCCCGGCGACTGGGATTTCGCCTAGGGGCATCTCCAGAACTATATCCCCTTGGTCCGGTATCCTCTGAGACAACACCTCAGTGTCGTCCGCGGGCCTGGAGGAGGAGGCTGTCGGGAGTGAATCGTTGTTCATCGCCGACGGGCCCAGAGACCCATCCGAAGACGATAAATCGATGTGGGATTTGATCGGACTGCATATGCATGATCGGCATGATAAGAAGCAATAAAGCTAAATATACTGGAAGTATTATAGTGTCTGGATACTTACGACTTAGCCAGGGGCTTGTCCCTGGGCAACCACTCCTCGCCGCTGTAGGTGGCTATGGTGGAGTGGTCCGGAAGGAAGGTCTTCCCCTTCTTGGACACCTCGGCCTCCCCAGATGGGGCAGCCCTCCCCTTCTCTCCCCCCCCTCGGTTGGGGGAGGGATTTCCTCTTCCTCCTCCTCGTGTTTGTTGGAGGAGTGCGCCTCGGTGTCTTCGGACGTCACGTCCGATGCCACCTTGCACCGGAGACCGTTCCTGGTCCCCACGGCCTTCTTCTTGGACTTCTTCTTCGGCACCTCATAGGGCGCCGGAAACAACATCTTCGTTAGGAGAGGCGATGCTTGATCTTCAGGTAGCGGAGCCGGACAGTCAATTCGCTCCGCTATCGATACCCAGTCCTGATTAAATCGGCATGGAGGCTTAGTTTCCTCCCGCGGATGTGCTCGTAAAAGGAACATCCTGCAAAAAATATAAAAGCTCACCGGATGGGCTTGGCGTTTCGCGCTGAGTCCACGGTCTTCGGTTATGGGTGGGGGGACCTCGGTGGCCTTGAAGAGCACCTTCCAGACGTCTTCGTGCGTCGTGTCAAAGAGCTCTCGCAGCATCTAGTGTTTGGCCGGGTCAAATTCCCACAGATTGTAGGCCTGTCTCTGACATGGGAGAATCCGGTGGATGAGCATGACCTGGACCACATTGACAAGCTTGATTTTCTTGCCTATCATATTCTGGACGCAGGTCTGGAGTTCGGTCAGCTCCACTGCTGAGCCCCAAGCTAAGCCCTTCTCTTTCCAGGAGGTGAGCCGCATGGGGACGCCCGATTGAAATTCGGGGGTCACCGCCCAGTTGGTGTCGCGCGGCTCGGTGATGTAGAACCACCCCGATTACCACCCCTTCACGGTCTCCACGTAGGAGTCTTCAGGCTAGGTGACATTGGGCATCTTGCCCACCATGGCGCCCCTGCACTCCTCTTGCTGGCCGCCCACCACCTTTGGCTTCACGTTGAAGGTCTTCAGCCATAGGCCGAAGTGGGGTGTGATGCGGAGGAAGGCCTTGCACACGACGATGAACGCCGAGATGTTGAGGATGAAGTTAGGGGCCAGATCATGGAAGTCCAGCCCGTAGTACAACATAAGCCAGCGGACGAATGGGTGGAGGGGGAATCCCAGTCCGCGAAGAAAGTGAGAGAGAAATACTACCCTCTTGTGGGGTTTCGGGGTAGGGATGATCTGCCCTTCAGTCGGAAGCCAGTGCGTGATGTTTGCGGCCAGGTATCCGGCCTCCCGAAGCTTCGTGATGTCCTCCTCCGTAACAGAGGAGACCATCCACTTACCTCCCACTCCGTACATATTCGGAATGACTTTGCAGAGAAGATGAAAGCTTGAGCGCTGGAGCTCGAGTGAGAGGATGAGCAGAGGAAGAGGAAGGCGTGGGTGAAAAAGGGGGAATCCTTATCCCTTTATAAAGGCGGTAGAAACTATGCACCTCCCCACTTGCCCTGTTAACTTGCTTATTCCCAAGCGTCGTGTTGATGGCGCGGTTGGGTTACCCACACCCATATTGATGAGTATCCCGTGATAAGGGGACACGATCTCTGGTTCGACAAGGCGTGCCAATGAAACCGCCTCACAATGTGTGCAGTAGCAGGTTCAGAAAAACGGTTCGAATAATGACCGGGCCGCGACATGATGTCATGCTATGAAAGGTTGTCAGCAGATTAGATTCATGGAATATTGTGCTCTCTACAGTGGTATGTGGAATTTGTTTTGCAGAGCCAGACACGATCCTTGTGTTCAAGATCTTCTTTCGAGTATTCGGAGAAGGAACCCGCCTTGCAATGCCGAAGACAATCTGCGCGCCGGACTCATTGTCATTGAAGCTTGGTTCAGGGGCTACTGAGGGAGTCCAGGATCAGGGGGTCCTCGGACAACCGGACTATATGCTTATGTCGGACTGTTGGACTATGAAGATAGAAGACTGAAGACTTTGTCCCGTGTCTGGGTGGGACTCTCCTTTGCATGGAAGGCAAGCTTGGCAATTCGGATATGTAGATTTCCTTCTTTGTAACCCTAGCCCCTCCGGTGTCTATATAAACTGGAGGGTTTTATCCATAGGACAACAACAATCATAATCGTAGGCTAGCTTCTAGGGTTTAGCCTCTACGATCTCGTGGTAGATCAACTCTTGTAATACTCATATCATCAAGATCAATCAAGCAGGAAGTAGGGTATTACCTCCATAGAGAGGGCCCGAACCTGGGTAAACATTGTGTCCCCCGCCTCCTGTTACCATTAGCCTTAGACGCATAGTTCGGGACCCCTTACCCGAGATCTGCCAGTTTTGACACCAACGAAGACCCAACAACTTCTATTGGTATGGTTAGTAGGTTTGTCAGAGGTGCCGTGAATCTGGCAAGGTCGATCGAGTATTCGGTCCAGGCTAGATGAGCCGTCATTGTTTCTTTTGAATGGCATCTTCCGTTGACCGGGCTTGGAGCCACTGAATCTGGCGTTGACCGCCGTGTCTTCGGCATTATCAGTGTTGCTCCGACGCTTATTATTTTTGTTGCATCAGGGCCTGCCATTTCTATCCTTTGCTTCGGAAGTGCCCGGATTGCTGGTACTGTTGCTGCTACGAGCCAGCCAGCTACCTTCACATGCGCTAAAGCGGGTCATGAGTGATGTGAGGGCTGCCTTGGACTTCGGCTTTTCTTGGCCAAGGTGACGGGCAAGCCATTCATCGCGGGTGCTGTGTTTGAAGGCTGCTAGAGCCTCGGCGTCCGGATAGTGAACAATTTGTTTCTTTTTGACTAGGAACCGGGTCCAGAATTTTCTTGCTGACTCTCCGGGCTGCTGGACTTGTAACTGAGGTCATCATCGTCCGGAGGTCGGATATAAGTGCCCTGGAAGTTGTCTCTAAAGGCATCCTCCAGGTCTTCCCAGCTTCCAATAGAGTTTTCTGGGAGGCAGTTTAACCAGTGCCGAGCTGGCCCCTTAAGTTTGAGGGGGAGGTATTTGATGGCATGTAATTCGTCACCGCGAGCCATGTGGATATGGAGAAGGAAGTCTTTGATCCATACTGCGGGGTCTGTTGTGCCATCGTACGACTCGATGTTCACGGGTTTGAAGCTTTCTGGGAACTGGTGCTCCATTACCTCATCGGTGAAGCATAGGGGGTGCGCGGCGCGTCTAGATCGGGCCACGTCACGACACAGTTCAGATGGTGTCTGTATGCGGTTTTAGGCCCGGGTGAGCTTGTGTTTGTCGCGCCAGGATTGATGGCCGCCTTCTTGCACTGGGGCTCGCCCCCTTGATCCGTATATTGATCTGGTCTGACCGGCTCTGTTATCCAGGTCCTGTCGTAGGTAATAGGTGTATCATGTAGCTGATGTCTCTTTACCTTTATGGTGGGGTGGTGCAGGCGGGTGTTCTGCTTGAGTTGCTGCTCTGTTCCGGCCACGTGGTGGTTGGTCAAGTCCGTCAGTAGCGTTATGCTTGGGCGGTGTCAGTGTCAAAACTGGCGGATCTCGGGTAGGGGTCCTGATTTGTGCGTCTAAGGCTAATGGTAACAGGAGGCAAGGGACATGATGTTTTACCCAGGTTCGGGCCCTCTCGATGGAGGTAAAACCCTAATTCCTGCTTGATTGATATTGATGATATGAGTATTACAAGAGTTGATCTACCACGAGATCGTAGAGGCTAAACCCTAGAAGCTAGCCTATGATGATTATGATTATCTTTATCGTCCCTATACGGACCAAACCCTCCGGTTTATATAGACACCGGAAGGGGCTAGGGTTTACACAGAGTCGGTTACAAAGAAGGAAATCTAATATCCGGATCACCAAGCTTGTCTTCCACGCAAAGGAGAGTCCCATCCGGACACGGGACGAAGTCTTGAGTCTTGTACCTTCGTGTTCCAATAGTCCGGCCAAAGTATATAGTCCGGCTGTCCGGATACCCCCTAATCCAGGACTCCCTCAGTAGCCCCTGAACCAGGCTTCAATGACGATGAGTCCGGTGCGCAGTTTGTCTTCGGCATTGCAAGGCGGGTTCCATCTCCGAATACTTCAAAGTAGATTGATGATTGTGTCTGGCTTTGCGAGATAATTTCCGCACATCACGTGGAGAGCATAGTACTTCATAAATCTGATCTGTAGACAATTTTTGTACAACGTGCTCCTGCATCATGGCCCGGCCCAATACGAACCAGTTTTTCTTGGCCTGCCTCGATACGCGTTGCGAGGCGGTTTTATTGGCGCACCTTGCAAAGCAGAGATCATGTTTCCCTTATCGCAGGATCCTCTATCAATACGGGCGCGTGCATCCCCACGACACCTGTTAGTATGACTCCGTGTTTTAGGCAAGTCCCAAGCAGTTATGCTGAGGACGCTTGATATTCACCCCCTTTATAAAGGGGTCGAGGCCTATCCCTCTTTTCCACCACTCTTGCGCCTTTTCGCATCTCGAGTTCTAACACCCGAAGCCCAAGCTGAGGCACTTAGGATCCTCAATCATGTCCGGATCCAACCTTCAAGGTCGGTGGATGGCCTCCTCGGTCACAGAAGAGGAAATTGCGAAGCTTTGGGCGGTTGGATATCTGACCGCTGACATCAAGCACAGGCTTCCTGCTCCAGGGCAGGTCATCCCTACTCCCGAGCCCAACAAGAGCGTCGTATTTGTTTCTCACTTCCTCCACGGCTTAGGCTTCACCCTTGATCCCTTTGCGAGAGGGCTCATGTTCTATTACATGCTAGATTTTCACGATCTGGCTCCGGACCCCATCCTCCACATCTCGTCATTCATCGTTGTGTGCGAAGCTTTTCTCCACATCACTTTGCACTTCGGCTTATGGCTCAAGACCTTCAATGTGAAGCGAAAGATGATTGAGGGGTGACACGCGGAGTGCGGAGGTGCTATAATAAACAGGAACGCCAACGCCCCATGGCCAGAGGGCTCCTTGCTAGAGGTGTCCAATCTATGGCTGCGGAGGTGGTTTTACGTCACGACTCCCAGAGGCACAAAGTGGGTGGCTGCCCCCGACTTCCGTTCGGGCCCTCCTCCTCAACTGGCGTCATGGGCCAATGTAGGACGGGATTGGGGGTCTGCTAATGATGTACCAACACTGCAGAGCCGTATCCGGGAGCTTCTTGAGAGGGACATTAGCCTTGTCAGCATAATTCAGGTAATGCTAGTCCGACGGATGTTGCCGTGAAAATGTCGGCCTCTCCGGATGTGGGAGTTCAATCCGGAAGGTCCGTGGACTATTCTGCACTTCTTCGGCCTGACGCTCGAAGGGATGTGTAAGTTATTCTTTGGACCACAAGTAAAGTGTCCGGACACCACCTAGGATGCGGGCCTGAGCTGCAATCGCCCAGATACCTAAGTAAGCAACCCAGAAACCGAACACTTCGTTTATGTTTATCATAACATTATTCTGAAAATCCTCCGTGGCCAGGAATGGCTCAGCAAGGCGGAGAGAATCAGGTGTCCGGCGCCACTTCCCGAAGGTTCGCCAAGTCCCGCCATAGCCAAGATGCTTGGTCGTGTGCTAAGTAAAGTGCCCTCGGGGAAAGGCGAAGGGAAGAATAGAGAAGCAAAACTTCACACATTGCACATCCAAACTGGGGCAATTGCTACCTCCCCAGAGGAGGATAGTCGGGGAGGGGAATCTAAGGTCTCTCCCCTCGCGGGAAGAAGAGGGTCGCCTCCAAAGACTTGGAGGCGGAGGCGCCCGACAAGGGAAGAAAACTTCACCAGGGGGCCCTACCCCAAAGGGCGTCTTCACCGCGCCATGCCCGCAAACAGGCCAGCCCTCAGCCGAGCTGTAAGTTAATTGTGAATACAAAGCTTAGTGCCTCCTCCTCAAAGAACAGTAACCAGGATCCATTCTTTGCAGTCCGGCTAGCAGCTCTTCTCGACAGAGTTCGTCTTCGGGGGATCTCCTTTCGGAGATGATGGAGAGTGAAACCCCACCAACCTCTCCGCCTCATGGGGCGGGCGACCTCGAGGTGTCGTCACGGAGGAGTCCAGATTTGCCGAGGCCAGAAGTTAGTACTTCGGCTGCCCTGAGCCCGGAGCGTTTGGCTCCCACGGGGGGCAATAAGGAAGGTCCAGCACAGTTTGGAGACCGGCCGGATACGCTGTTGGGCCTTCTGGAGCGAGCTGCTCTCCCGGAGGATCACCTTTCATTAATGAGCATGGTGCTTAAGAAGATTTCCTCCGCCACAAGCGGGTTGAATGAAGCTTTTACAAGCCTGCTCAGAGGCTTTGAGGTATGAAACGAAATACGTAATTCTTGATTTATGGCGCACGCGCTAGGTGTGCTCCATATGGATAGTAGCCCCTGAGACTTTGGTTGCCAGCCCAAGGCGGCAAACGAAGGATCACATTATTGAATAATGATCATACTATGTTTTATGCACAGATGGCTAAGGCTTCGGCAGCCGACTGGTCCGTTGAAGTCGCCGAACTGATGCGACAGATTGGAGTTATTGATGCCGATATCACACTTGTGAACGAGCGGCTTAACGAGTCACAAGGTATGTTCTCTGCTTTCCTCATTTGTTGTAGGAAAAACTGAGAGGAGCATAATGTTAATTTTATATGCTTGGACTGTAGATCGAGCTGCTGCCGTGGAAGCCCTGAGGGCGGAGCTTGCCTTGGCCAAGGAACAAGCCCGGGCTAGCAATGTGGCTGCCCTAAAGGCGGCCGAAGAGTTGAGAGCCGAACAGGCTGCTCATCGCCGAAGCGAACAAAATAGCCGAGATGGCTGTGGAGCTAAAAAATGACGCCGACCGGTATGAGCTCCTTGAAAAAGATAATAAGGCTAATTCGTCTAACCTGAAAAAGGCCCTTGATGCGGCCAAGGAGACGCGTTCCAAGATTAGGGATGCGCGGGAGGAGCTTCGATAGGCCGGAGAAATCGCGACTGGAAACCCTTATTTGTTGTGGATGAAGCTTTTGGATCCAAAGTACGCTCCTCTGGATCGACGCTGGAGTCCTGCAGACACCTATGCGGATTTGGCGAAGGGTACGGCTGATGCGGCCAAGTTTTTTGAGGATCAAAAAGATAATGAAGTGGAAAAGTTGTTCTTGTCGCAATTCAGTGCTCCAACGCACACATTGCCGTTGAGTGAGAGGATGGCTGCTGTGGCCGAGCTTCATAGGTTGTCCGGTCTTGCAATGCGGTCCGTAATAGACCATCTATGGCCGAAGGGGCCTAAGCTAGACAGTTATTTTGGTTTAGTGCAACAATTCCTTGGTGCCATATCACGGATCGATGCCATGAAGAGGTCGGCGTGCATAGAGGGTGCACAGATGGCTCTTGCCCATGTTAAAGCATATTGGACAGATATGGAGGCCACCATCATTGCGACCCAGAATCTGGCGGGAGGCCAGGATCCGACCGAGCACTATTTGGAGCAGGTAGTAGAGGGTGCTCACTTAATAGAGGCTCAGTGCTCGAAGAATGTCATGTTCGAGTGACAAATCATGTCATTGTAAAAACAATGTTATTTTAATTATGGAGGCTATGTTTATACTTTTCGCCCGAAAGTGTTATTGTGCCTCCTGTGCGGCCATTTTATGTATATATGCAATTTTGAAAGTTAGCAGTTGGTTGCTTCATCCCCCACGCATATAATGCGGGGGTGTTAATATGCATAATCACACTTGACCCAACGTCTTGGTCCATTAAGGAGGTGATTGCACGTCGAACTAGGCAACCGGACTATATAGCTTTAACACTTTCACTTAGCCATAGGAGTTTGACGGTGGGGCTACTAGGTAGCCCCTTGTACCTTTGCGTGCATCCGAGTCCGGGCGCGTGTGTACATGACCGGTAAACGGTCCTTCGTTAATGCGGAGGAACCCTAAAGGTTCTGATAAGTCTTCGAGTTGTTGAACAATCTCTCGCTATATCATGACAGTCAGTTTTCGGCTTTCTCTACTGAGGTGCTCATCCGGAATAACCAGGGCACAGTCGCAGTAGTTCTCATTTGGCCACCTTAGCCGATAAAGACGGAACGTAAGGCGGCAAACCCAGGAGCCAGGCAAACCCAACATTTTGACCAAAGACATGATTCAGAGTTGATGCATATAAGGCCAAACTCGCGACGCCGAACACTCCCGAAGGTATTCGGAGTTTATAACATATACTGGGCTGAGTAACGCCCTTTATTATGAACCTTGTATTCCCAGGTACGTGCATTAGTCTGTCGTGGTGAAATGCCAATAACGGCAGTATCCTCTGTGGGTGTAGTACTCATGGGATGTGTAAGCAACAAGAGACAATAAAGAAGGTTTACATAGGGGCTTAATCTAAAGAGAAACCTTTGAGCGGGGCCCTGCTGCACGTCTGCGCCTTTGTCCCTGTTGTGCCGTGTCCTGGGAGGGTGTCGCACGAATGGTGTCTGTAAAAAGAAAAACTCATGTAGAAGAGTATGACGTAAGCATGCGAAAAGCTGGCTATCACTAATAGATAGTAAAAGTGTAAGACTTTGGCCTGTTAATAAGGTCAGGTTGAGAATTGGGCTTTATTAACTATTTATAGCCCCTGGTGTCCTCTATGGGATTACATGTGTGGCGCCTAGATCAGGTTTATCTGGGCTGCCGGACTCGTCTAACCGTGTCCGTGGTCTTAACGACCAATCATGCTTTAGGGTATTAGAGGCCGCTTAGAGTCCGGTTGCTGGAACAATCGCGTATTCTTCCGCGCGTAAGGAACGATCTGTGTTTCCGTTAATAGTGATGACACCACGTGGACCGGGCATCTTGAGTTTAAGGTAGGCGTAGTGCGGTACTGCGTTGAAGCGGGCAAAGGCCGTTCTCCCAAGCAATGCATGATAGCCGCTTTGGAGGGGGGCGATGGTGAAGAGTAGTTCTTCGCTTCTGCAGTTGCCTGGGGAACCTAATGTTACCTCCAGTACGAGGGAGCCCCTGTTTGTGGGCTTCAACGCCTGGTATCACCCCTTCAAAGGTGGTGTTACTTTGGCTGATTCTGGATGGGTCTATCCCCATCCTGCGGACAGTGTCCTGGTATATTAGATTAAGACTACTGCCTCCATCCATGAGGACGTGAGTGAGATGGTATCCGTCGATTATTGAGTCGAGCACGAAGGCAGCTGATCCTCCGTGCCGAATACTAGGCGGGTAGTCCCTGTGATCAAAAGTGATCGGGCAGGCCGACTAGTGGTTAAGTTTGGGTGCGACGAGCTCTATACCATATGCGTCTCTGAGCGCGCGTTCGCGCCTTCTCATGGGTATGGGAGTCGCGTGGATCATGTTTACTGTTTTTACCTCTGGTGAGAATTTTTTCTGTCCCCCAGTGTTCGGCTGGCGAGGCTCATCCTCATCTTCACTTGGTGTTTCCCTTCCCTTGTGCTCGGCATTTAATTTGCCAGCCTGCTTAAAGACCCAGCATTCTGTGTGAGTGTGGTTCGCAGGTTTTTTGGGGATGCCATGGATTTGGCATAGTCTATCCAGGACTTTGTTCAGGCCGGACGGTCCTTCTTTGCTGCCTTTAAGTGGCTTCTTTTGTTGACCGGGTCGAGAGCCCCTGAATCTGGCGTTGACCGTTGTGTTGTCCGGACATTCTTCCTTGTTTCGACGTTTGTTTTTATTGCGGTGTGGCTTCCTGTTGCCATCCCTGATTTCGGATGTACTTGGGTCGCTGGTGCCTCTACGGGGCAACCAGCTGTCTTCACCCACGCAAAATGGGGTCATAAGGCTTGTTAGGGCTGCCATTGTCCTCGACTTTTCTTGGACGAGGTGTCTGGCGAGCCACTCGTCCCGGATACTGTGCTTGAAGGCCGCTAGGGCTTCGGCATCCGGGCAGTCGACAATTTGATTCTTCTTAGTGAGGAATCTGTTCCAAAGCTTGCGGGCGGACTCTCCGGCTGTTGAATTATCTGACTTAAATCGTCTGCATCCGAAGGTTGGACATAGGAACCTTGAAAATTGGCCCTGAAAGCATCCTCGAGTTCCTCCCAACTTCTGATTGAATTTTCAGGGAGGCTTTTCAACCAGTGCCGAGCTGGTCCCTTCAATTTGAGGGGAAGATATTTGATGGCGTGGAGGTCGTCCCCACGAGCCATGTGGATATGCAGGATAAAATCCTCAATCCATACCCCGGGGTCTGTCGTTCCGTCATATGCCTCTATGTTCACAGGTTTAAAACCCTGTGGAAATTCGTGGTCTAGCACCTCTTCGGTGAAGCACAGAGGGTGAGCAGCCCCTCTGTATCTGGACGTGGTGTGGCATGTCGTCGGCTGTTTTTGTGTTCGGTGCTGATTCCGAACTGGTATCTGATCAGTCTGATTGTTTTGGTGACCATAGTCCTGCGCCGGGGCGTGTCCTCTAGATCCATAGATGGACCTGGTCGCGCCGGTCTTTTTATCCAGGAGCTCATGTAAATCGTGTGCGGCGTCAGTAGCTGCTCTATTGTGGTTACAAAGTGGTTGGTTCGGCCTATTGGCCGTATTGTTCTTCGGTGGAACGGCCTCGTCATCGAATTCTGGTAGCAGCTTGCGCTTTGGATAGCTCTTTGTTTGGCGATCGTCACTGTACTTTTCTTTAGTGTCTAGTACTTTATTCCATCTGCGATTGAGCGTTTCCTGTGCGGCTTTAAGCTTTTGCTTCTGCTTCTTTAGACTTCTCGCAGTGGCCATAAGCCTTCTATGGAGGTTATCTCATTCCAAGCGTGTTTCCGGGATGATGAATGCGTCGATGTCCGGACTGTGCTCCATTCCCGGGGCAGTTTGGTGAGTTCGTCCCTCAGGATCACTGTGATTGGGCGTCTACTACGGGCTGTGTTCGGCGTGACCTGGCTCATCCTGCTCCATCGCTGGGTCCATATGGTCGTTGTTGCCTTCGGAGTTAACTGGGGTGTTGATCATTCTAGCGCTATTATCGCTATTTTTACTGTGGCTGGATTTAGAGCGGCGTCTGCGCCGTCGTTTTGGCTTTTGTCTGGGGGTTTTATCCTCCGTTCCGTCGCCATCGTCCTCCTTCGGCGTATCCACCATGTATATATCATATGATGACGTGGCAGTCCAATGCCCCGTGTGTGGTGGTTCTGAATCGTCTCCTGCGCCGACGTCCATACCATCGTTGTCATCAGAGTCGAAGTCAAGCATGTCTGTTACGTCGTCGACAGTGGCTATGATGTGGGTGGTGGATGGGCAACGAATTCCCTCGTCGTCTGCTTCCCACTCGAGCCGGACATAGTTTGGCCAAGAGCCTCCTAACAAGGAGAGAGACTTTAACGAGTTTAGCATGTCGACAAAGGGCAAGTGCTGGAAGATATCCGCAGTGGTGAACTCCATTACCGGAGCCCAACCAGATTCGGTGGGCTTGGGGGTGCGCAGACTAGAACCTACAGCTGGACACGAGTCTGGGGGTCCGGTTGTTGGGGAACGTAGTTATTTCAAAAATTTCCTATGCACACGCAAGACCATGGTGATGCATAGCAACGAGAGGGGATAGTGTAGTCCACGTACCCTCGTAGACCGTAAGCGGAAGCGTTAGAACAATGCGGTTGATGTAGTCATACGTCTTCATGGCCCGACCGATCAAGCACCGAAACTACGGCACCTCCGAGTTCTAGCACACGTTCAGCTCGATGACGCCCCTCGAACTCCAATCCAGCCGAGTGTCGAGGGACAGTTCCATCAGCACGACGGCGTGGTGACGATCTTGATGTTCTACCGTCGTAGGGCTTCGCCTAAGCACCGCTACGATATTATCGTGGTGGACTATGGTGGAGGGGGGCACCACACACGGCTAAGAGATCCAAGGGATCAATTGTTGTTGTGCCTAGAGGTGCCCACCTGCCCCCGTATATAAAGGAGCAAGGGGGAAGGGGTCGTCTGGCCAGGAGGGGCGCGCCAAGAGGAGTCCTCCTCCCACCGGGAGTAGGACTCCCCCCTTCCTTGTTGGAGTAGGAGAGAAGGAAAGAGGGGGAGAGGAGGAAGGAAAACAGGGCTGCGCCCCTTGTCCAATTCGGACCAGAGGGGGGGCGCAGGCCTCCTTCCTTTTGGCCTCTCTCCTCTATTCCCGTATGGCCCAATAAGGTCCATATACTCCCCGGCGAATTCCCGTAACTCTCCGGTACTCCGAAAAATACCCAAATCACTCGGAACCTTTCCAAAGTCCGAATATAGTCGTCCAATATATCGATCTTTACATCTCGACCATTTCGAGACTCCACGTCATGTCCCCGATCTCATCTGGGACTCCAAACTCCTTCGGTACATCAAAACTCATAAACTCATAATATAACTATCATTGAAACCTTAAGCGTGCGGCCCCTATGGGTTCGAGAACTATGTAGACATGACCGAAACACGTTTCCGGTCAATAACCAATAGGGGAACCTGGATGCTCATATTGGCTCCTACATATTCTACGAAGATCTTTATCGGTCAAACCGCATAACAACATACGTTGTTCCCTTTGTCATCGGTATGTTACTTGCCCGAGATTCGATCGTCGGTATCCCAATACCTAGTTCAATCTCGTTACCAGCAAGTCTCTTTACTCGTTATGTAATGCATCATTCCGTAACTAACTCATTAGCTACATTGCTTGCAAGGCTTATAGTGATGTGCATTACCGAGAGGGCCCAGAGATACCTGTCCGACAATCGGAGTGACAAAACCTAATCTCGAAATACGCCAATCCAACATGTACATTTGGAGACACCTGTAGAGCTCCTTTATAATCACCCAGTTACGTTGTGACGTTTGGTAGACCACAAAGTGTTCCTCCGGTAAACGGGAGTTGCATAATCTCATAGTTACAGGAACATGTATAAGTCATGAAGAAAGCAATAGCAACATACTAAACGATCAAGTGCTAGGCTAACGGAATGGGTCATGTCAATCACATCATTCTCCTAATGATGTGATCCCGTTAATCAAATGACAACTCATGTCTATGGTTAGGAAACTTTAACCATCTTTGATTAACGAGCTAGTCAAGTAGAGGCATACTAGTGACACTATGTTTGTCTATGTATTCACACATGTATCATGTTTCCGGTTAATACAATTCTAGCATGAATAATAAACATTTATCATGAAATAAGGAAATAAACAAAAACTTTATTATTGCCTCTAGGGCATATTTCCTTCAGTCTCCCACTTGCACTAGAGTCAATAATCTAGTTCACATCGCCATGTGATTTAATACCAATATTCATATCTGTATATGATTAACACCCATAGTTCACATCTTCATGTGACCAACACCCAAAGGGTTTACTAGAGTCAATAATCTAGTTCACATTGCTATGTGATTAACACCCAAAGAGTACCAAGGTGTGATCATGTTTTGCTCGTGAGAGAAGCTTAGTCAACAGGTCTGTCACATTCAGAGCTGTGTATGTATTTTGCAAATATTCTATGTCTACAATGCTCTGCACGGAGCTACTCTAGCTGATTGCTCCCACTTTCAATATGTATCCAGATCGAGACTTAGAGTCATCTGGATCAGTGCCAAAACTTGTATTGACGTAATCCTTTACGACGAACCTTTTGTCACCTCCATAATCGAGAAACATATCCTTATTCCACTAAGGATAATTTTGACCAATGTCCAGTGATCTACTCCTAGATCACTATTGTACTCCCTTGGCAAACCAGGGCAGAGTATACAATAGGTCTAGACCATAACATGGCATACTTTTATAGAACCTATGTCTGAAGCACAGGGAATGACTTTCATTCTCTTTCTATTTTCTGCCATGGTCGGGATTTGAGTCTTACTCAACTTCACACCTTGGAACACAGGCAATAACTCCTTCTTTGACTGTTCCATTTTGAACCACTTCAAAACCTTATCAAGGTATGTACTCATTGAAAAAACTTATCAAGCGTCTTGATCTATCTCAATAGATCTTTATGCTCAATATGTAAGTAGCTTTACTGAGGTCTTTTCTTTTTTTAAAAACTCTTATTCAAGTATCCTTTTATGCTATCCAGAAATTCTATATCATTTCCAAAACAACAACATGTCATCCACATATAGTATTTAGAAATGCTACAGAGCTCCCACTCACTTTCTTGTAAATACAGGCTTCACCGCAAGTCTGTATAAAATTATATGCTTTGATCAACTTATCAAAGCGTATATTCCAACTCCGAGATGCTTGCACCAGTCCATAGATGGATTGCTGGAGCTTGCATATTTTGTTAGCACCTTTACGATTGACAAAACCTTCAGGTTGCATCATATACAACTCTTCTTTAAGAAAACCATTAAGGAATGCAGTTTTGACATCCATTTGCCAGATTTCATAAATTGTGGCAATTGCTAACATGATTCGGACAGACTTAAGCATCGCTACAGTTGAGAAAATCTCATTGTAGTCAACACCTTGAACTTGTCAAAAACCTTTCTGCGACAAGTCGAGCTTTGTAGATAGTAACACTACTATCAACGTCGGTCTTCCTCTTGAAGATCCATTTATACAATATGGCTTGCCGATCATCGGGCAACTCCACCAAAGTCCACACTTTGTTCTCATACATGGATCCTATCTCAGATTTCATGGCCTCCAACCATTTTTGCAGAATCTGGGCTCATCATCGCTTCCCCATAGTTCGTAGGTTTATCATGGTCTAGTAACATGACTTTCAGAACAGGATTACCGTACCACTCTGGTGCGGACCGTACTTTGGAAGACCTACGAGGTTCTGTAGTAACTTGATCTGAAGTTTCATGATCATCATCATTAGCTTCCTCACTAATTGGTGTAGGAATCACTAGAACTGATTTCAGTGATGAACTATTTTCCAATTCGGGAGAAGGTACAATTACCTCATCAAGTTCTACTTTCCTCCCACTCACTTCTTTCGAGAGAAACTCCTTTTCTAGAAAGGATCCATTTTAGCAACGAATATCTTGCCTTCGGATCTGTGATAGAAGGTGTACCCAACAATTTCCTTTCGGTATTCGATGAAGACGCACTTCTCCGATTTGGGTTCGATCTTATCAGGATGAAACTTTTTCACATAAGCATCGCAGCCCCAAACTTTAAGAAACGACAACTTGGGTTTCTTGCTAAACCACAGTTCATATGGTGTCGTCTCAACGGATTTAGATGGTGCCCTTTTAACGTGAATGCAGCTGTCTCTAATGCATAACCCCAAAACAATAGTGGTAAATCAGTAAGAGACATCATAGATCGCACCATATCCAATAAAGTGCGGTTACGACATTTGGACACACCATAACGTTGTGGTGTTCCAGGTGGCGTGAGCTGTGAAACTATTCCACACTGTTTTAGTTGAAGACCAAACACGTAACTCAAATATTCGTCTCCGCGATCAGATCGCAGAAACTTTATTTTCTTGTTACGATTTTTCCACTTCACTCTAAAATTCTTTGAACCTTTCAACTATTTCAGACTTATGTTTCATCAAGTAGATATACCCATATCTGCTCAAATCATCTTGTGAAGGTCAGAAAATAACTATACTTGCCACGAGCATCAACACTCATTGGATCGCATACATCGGTATGTATTATTTCCAATAAGTCAGTAGCTTGTTCCATTGTTCCGGAGAACGGAGTTTTAGTCATCTTGCACAAAAGGCACGGTTCGCAAGCATCAAATGATTCATAACCAAGTGATTCCGAAAATCCATCTTTATGGATTTTCTTCATGCGCTTTACACCGATATGACCTAAACCACAGTGCCACAAATAAGTTGCACTATCATTATTAACTTTGCATCTTTTGGCATCAATATTATGAATATGTGTATCACTACAATCGAGATCCAACAAACTATTTTCATTGGGTGTATAACCATCGAAGGTCTTATTCATGTAAACAGAATAACAATTATTCTTTAACTTCAAATGAATAACCGTATCACAATAAACATGATCAAATCATATTCATGCTCAACGCAAACGCTAAATAACATTTATTTAGTTTTAACACTAATCTCGAAAATATAGGGAGTGTGAGATGATGATCATATCAATATTGGAACTATTTCCAACACTCATTGTCACTTCCCCTCAACTAGTCTCTGTTTATTATGTAACTCCTGTTTCGAGTTACTAATCTTAGCAACCGAACAAGTATCAAATACTCAGGCGCTACTATAAACACTAGTAAGGCACACATCAAACACCTGTATATCAAATATACCCTTGTTCACTTTGCCATCCTTCTTATCCACCAAATATTCAGGGCATTTCCGCTTCTAGTGACCATTTTGTTTGCAGTGTAAGCACTCAGTTTCAGGCTTTGGTCCAGCTTGGAGCTTCTTCGCGGGATTGACAATGCTTGTCATTCTACTTGAAGTTCCCTTTCTTTCCCTTTGCCCTTTTCTTGAAACTAGTGGTCTTGTCAATCATCAACACTTGATGCTCTTTCTTGATTTCTACCTTCATCGATTTCAACATAACGAAGAGCTCGGGAATCGTTTTCGTCATCCCTTGCATACTATAGTTCATCATGAAGTTCTAGTAACTTGGTGATGGTGACTAGAGAACTCTGTCAATCACTATCTTATCTGGAAGATTAACTCCCACTTGATTCAAGCGATTGAAGTACCCAGACAATCTGAGCACATGCTCACTAGTTGAGGGATTCTCCTCCATCTTTTAGCTATAGAACTTGTTGGAGACTTCATATCTCTCAACTCGGGTATTTGCTTGAAATATTAACTTCAATTCTTGGAACATCTCATATGGTCCATGACGTTCAAAACGTCTTTGAAGTCCCGATTCTAAGCCGTTAAGCATGGTGCACTAAACTATCAAGTAGTCATCATATTGAGCTAGCCAAACATTCATAACGTTTGCATCTGCTCCTGCAATAGGTCTGTCACCTATCGGTGCATTAAGGACATAATTCTTCTGTGCAGTAATGAGGATAAACCTCAGATCACAGATCCAATCCGCATCATTGCTACTAACATCTTTCAACACAGTTTTCTCTAGGAACATATCAAAATAAACATATGAAAGCAACAACTCGAGCTATTGATCTATAACATAATTTGCAAAATACTACCAGGACTAAGTTCATGATAAATTAAAGTTCAATTAATCATATTACTTAAGAACTCCCACTTAGACAGACATATCTCTAGTCATCTAAGTGATCACGTGATCCAAATCAACTAAACCATGTCCGATCATCACGTGAGATGGAGTAGTTTTCAATGGTGAATATCATTATGTTGATCATATCTTCTATATGATTCATGCTCGACCTTTTGGTCTCCGTGTTTCGAGGCCATATCTGTTATATGCTAGGCTCGTCAAGTTTAACCTGAGTATTCCGCGTGTGCAACTGTTTTGCACCCGTTGTATTTGAACGTAGAGCCTATCACACCCGATCATCACGTGGTGTCTCAGCACGAAGAACTTTCGCAACGGTGCATACTCAGGGAGAACACTTCTTGATAATTAGTGAGAGATCATCTTAAAATGCTACCGTCAAACAAAACAGAATAAGATGTATAACAGATAAACATCATATGCAATCAAAATATGAGATATGATATGGCCATGATCATCTTGCGCCTTTGATCTCCATCTCCAAAGTACTGTCATGATCTCTATCGTCACCGGCACGACACCATGATCTTCATCATCTTGATCTATATCGATGTGTCGTCATATGGTCGTCTCGCCAACTATTGCTCTTGCAACTATTGCTATTGCATAGCGATAAAGTAAAGCAATTATTTGGCACTTGCATCTTTATGCAACAAAGAGACAACCATAGGGCTTCTGCCAGTTGCCGATAACTTCAACAAAACATGATCATCTCATACAACAACTTATATCTCATCACGTTTTAACCATATCACATCACAACATGCCCTGCAAAAACAAGTTAGACGTCCTCTACTTTGTTGTCGCAAATTTTATGTGGCTGCTACGGGCTTTAGCAAGAACCATTCTTACCTACGCATCAAAACCACAACGATAGTTCGTCAAGTTAGTGCTGTTTTAACCTTCGCAAGGACCGGGCGTAGCCACACTTGGTTCAACTAAAGTTGGAGAAACAGACACCCGCTAATCACCTGTGTGCAAAGAACAACGGTAAAACCAGTCTCGCTTAAGCGTACGCGTAATGTCAGTCCGGGCCGCTTCATCCAACAATATCGCCGAACCAAAGTATGACATGCTGGTAAGCAGTATGACTTGTATCGCCCACAACTCATTTGTGTTCTACTCGTGCATATAACATCAACACATAAAACCAGGCTTGGATGCCACTGTTGGGGAACATAGTAATTTCAAAAATTTCCTACGCACATGCAAGATCATGGTGATGCATAGCAACGAGAGGGGAGATTGTAGTCCACGTACCCTCGTAGACCGTAAGCGGAAGCGTTATAAAAACGCGGTTGATGTAGTCGTACGTCTTCACGGCCCGATCGATCAAGCACCGAAACTACGGCACCTCCGAGTTCTAGCACACGTTCAACTCGATGACGTCCCTCGAACTCCGATCCAGCCGAATGTCGAGGGAGAGTTCTGTCAGCACAACAGCGTGGTGACGATCTTGATGTTCTACCGTCGCAGGGCTTCGCCTAAGCACCGCTACGATATTATCGAGGTGGACTATGATGGAGGGGGGCACCGCACACGGCTAAGAGATCCAAGGGATCAATTGTTGTTGTGCCTAGAGGTGCCCCCCTGCCCCCGTATATAAAGGAACAAGGGGGAGGGGGTCGGCCGGCCAGGAGGGGCGCGCCAGGAGGAGTCCTCCTCCCACCGGGAGTAGGACTCCCCCCTTCCTTGTTGGAGTAGGAGAGAAGGAAAGAGGGGGAGAGGAGGAAGGAAAAGGGGGCTGCGCCCCTTGTCCAATTCGGACCAGAGGGGGGGGGCGCAGGCCTCCTTCCTTTTGGCCTCTCTCCTCTATTCCCGTATGGCCCAATAAGGTCCATATACTCCTCGGCGAATTCCTGTAACTCTCCGGTACTCCGAAAAATACCCGAATCACTCGGAACCTTTCCGAAGTCCGAATATAGTCGTCCAATATATCGATCTTTACGTCTCGACAATTTCGAGACTCCTCGTCATGTCCCCGATCTCATCCGGGAGTCCAAACTCCTTCGGTACATCAAAACTCATAAACTCGTAATATAACTGTCATCGAAACCTTAAGCGTGCGGACCCTACGGGTTCGAGAACTATGTAGACATGACCGAAACACGTTTCCGGTCAATAACCAATAGCGGAACCTAGATGCTCATATTGGCTCCTACATATTCTACGAAGATCTTTATCAGTCAAACCGCATAACAACATACGTTGTTCCCTTTGTCATCGGTATGTTACTTGCCCGAGATTCGATCGTCGGTATACCAATACCTAGTTCAATCTCGTTACCGGCAAGTCTCTTTAATCGTTACGTAATGCATCATTCCGTAACTAACTCATTAGCTACATTGCTTGCAAGGCTTATAGTGATGTGCATTACCGAGAGGGCCCAGAGATACCTCTCTGACAATCGGAGTGACAAAACCTAATCTTGAAATACGCCAACCCAACATGTACCTTCGGAGACACCTGTAGAGCTCCTTTATAATCACCCAGTTATATTGTGACGTTTGGTAGCACACAAAGTGTTCCTCCGGTAAACGGGAGTTGCATAATCTCATAGTTATAGGAACATGTATAAGTCATGAAGAAAGCAATAGCAACATACTAAACGATCAAGTTCTAGGCTAACGGAATGGGTCATGTCAATCACATCATTCTCCTAATGATGTGATCCCGTTAATCAAATGACAACTCATGTCTACGATTAGGAAACTTTAACCATCTTTGGTTAACGAGATAGTCAAGTAGAGGCATACTAGTGACACTATGTTTGTCTATGTATTCACACATGTATCATGTTTCCGGTTAATACAATTCTAGCATGAATAATAAACATTTATCATGAAATAAGGAAATAAATAATAACTTTATTATTGCCTCTAGGGGATATTTCCTTCACCAGTGTCACAGGCTTCCCTGGGGGTGAAGCCTGTGTTCGACTCCACCGCCGACGAGTGTGCGGCCTCCGGGGCGGAGTCCATCCACCCGTCCTCGAACGACGCAATCTGCACTGGATTTAGGTCCTCAGCTACTGCAAGTGCGATATCCCGAGTGTTGTCCGACAGCAGGTCTAAGCCATGGTCGTCGTGACTGTTCTGCGCTGCTAGCACAGGCCCAAATCCGTTAAAGATCAAGTCTCTGCGGATATCGACCGTGTAGGTCAAGTTTCCGAACCTGACCTGATGGCCAGGGGCGTAACTATCGATCTGCTCCAGATGGCCGATCGAATTGGCCCACAGTGCGAAGCCACCGAACACGAAAATCTATCTGGGGAGAAAGGTCTCACCCTGGACTGCATTGTTGATGATTGAAGAGCCATCGAGCCTTGCAGCGACGACACATAGAGGAACTCTCAATGAAATCAACAATGTCGGTGTCAAAACCGGCGGATCTCGAGTAGGGTGTCCCGATCTGTGCGTCTAAGGCTAATGGTAACAGGAGGCAAGGGACACGATGTTTTACCCAGGTTCAGGCCCTCTCAATGGAGGTAAAACCCTACTTCCTGCTTGATTGATATTGATGATATGAGTATTACAAGAGTTGATCTACCACGAGATCGTAGATGCTAAACCCTAGAACTTAGCCTATGATGATTATGATTGTCTTTATCGTCCGTATACGGACCAAATCCTCTGGTTTATATAGACACCGGAAGGGGCTAGGGTTTACACAGAGTCGGTTACAAAGAAGGAAATCTAATATCCGGATCGCCAAGCTTGTCTTCCACGCAAAGGAGAGTCCCATCCGGACACGGGACGAAGTCTTGAGTCTTGTACCTTCATGGTCCAATAGTCCGGCCAAAGTATATAGTACGGCTGTCCGGATACCCTCTAATCCAGGACTCCCTCAGGCGGGATAGGCTCTGGGGCCTCGTCGTTGAATTGGGGCAGCAGTTTGCGCTTCGGGTAACTCTTCGTTGGGCGTCCGAGGCCGTATTCCTCGGCTGCTAGGACATTAGTCAATCTGTTGTTTAGCAGATCCTGATCAGCTTGAAGCTGTTGCTGCTTCTTTTTCATGCTTCTTGCCGTGGCTATCAGCCGGCGCTTAAAGTGCTCTTGTTCGAAGGGTTCCTCCCGCACGATGAATTCTTCGTCGCTGAGGCTCTCGTCTTCTTCGGAGATCGGTACGTAACTACCATCCTCCGAGCCTTCATTCCTGATGGGATCATCAGGGTCGACTTGCCCCTCCTCCCATTCGTCCTATTCGGATTGTGGTTCAACGTGAGCTTCTTGGTCTTCAGTGTTATCCGGAGTGTTATTGTCTCCGGTGCCGGTATTGATGTCTTTTTCTCGACGCGGTTTAGAGCGGCGCCGCTGACGACGATGCTTTGGTGGTGCCACAAGAGAATTATCCTCGACTGGGTCCTTCCCACCTTCACCGTCATTTTCTTTGGGTGTGTTCACCATGTATACGTCATATGTGGAGATAGCCGTCCAGCATCCGGTAAGTGGGGGGTTCTGGCTTTGCTCCTCTCTGGCATCGTCATCCATGCTGTCGATGTCTTCGAAAGCGTAATCAAGCATGTCGGTCAAGTCCTCGACAGTGGATATGAAGTGGGTGGTGGGTGGGATGTAAAATTCCCCGCTCTCAGCCCCTAGTGCGGGCTAGGCGTAGTTTGGCAGCGATCCTTCTGTAATGGTGAGAGATCGCAAAGTCTAGAGCCTCGTCTAAGAGTGAGGTCTGAACAGGGAAGCGAGAATCATGGAGCATGGCGGGGCAAGAGTTCCCTAGCCGGGCTCGTATAACGCGGACCTCGAGAGTTTGGAGTTGGGGGCCTGGAGTAGCTCCGTGCCGGCCGTTGAAACGTTTCCCTCCGTATCTCCGGAGCTGAGCTTTATGGCTGTGGATAGTCCGGCGGGTTCTAAACCCCCGTCTTCGTACTTGATGAGGTGCTCGGGATCTAAGGCCCGAGCCGTGGTTGAGGTCGTGAATCCTTGGAAGATCATGTCTCCCCGGATGTCAACGATGTAGCTTAGGTTTCCGAACCTGATCTGATGACCAGGGGCGTATCTATCGACCTCTCTAGATGACCAATCGAATTGGCACGCAGTGCGAAGCCGCCAAATATGAAGATTTGGCTAGGGAGAAAATTCTCCCTCAGGACGGAGTTGTTGTGGATGGTTGATGGAGCCATCGAACCTATTGGCGATGATGCAGTGGAACTCTCAATGAAAGCACCAATGTCGGTGTCAAAACTGGCAGATCTCGGGTAGGGGGTCCCGAACTGTGTGTCTAAGGATCGAAGGTAACAAGGAGGCAGGGGACACGGTGTTTACCCAGGTTCGGGCCCTCTTAATGGAGGTAATACCCTATTTCCTGCTTGATTGACTATGATGAATATAGGGGTTACAAAAGTTGATCTACCTCGAGATCGTAATGGCTAAACCCTAGATGTCTAGCCTGTATGATTGTGTTCTTTCCTTACAGACTCCGGTTAATATAGGCATCGGAGAGATCTAGGGTTGTACAGAGTCGTTTACAGAAGAAGGAAAGTACATGATCCGAACGCCAAGCTTGCCATTCACGCAAAGGAGAGCCCCATCCGGACACGGGGGAGGTTCTTCTATCTTGTATCTTCATGGCCCATCAGTCCGGCCCACATCATATAGCCCGGACGCCTGAGGACCCCTTAGTCTAGGACTCCCTCACCTACCTTTGTTCTCTTTCTCATACATGCTCCAGAGCTTTGCTAGGAACATCTTCAAAGACTATGGCCACTCTTGATCAACCCACTCCAGGTAAGAACACTTCCATTCATCCTATAATTTAAAACTAGACCAGTAACAATTGTAGGGGAAATTGGTTTCTAGCAACATAGAAAATCACCATATACATATTTTGAAAAACTGAAGAAATAGGTTGATTATGACGTACCTTCTCAAAAAGATCAATGTGCAAATAAATTAATTGCTACTGAGACAACAACCAAAGGCTAAAACATCGAAAGCTATAATTAACTACAACAACGCAACAAGTTCTTAGTCATGTACTATAAATAACAAATTGAACATTTTATGAGCAAGCTAAATATAACTGCAACAACATAGCGACAATGTTTGGATGACAGCAAATTGATACTAACCGGTGTGTACATGCACAAATTTAGTAACATAGAACTAATAACACTAAGGCCATCCACTACGTATGCCAAAACTGGTGTAAAGACAACTATTGCTACATTTGGCACCGGTGCCCTGCATTGACGAGCCGATGCAGCGGAAAAAAATCAAGGACCCGGACTCTGGAGCACCTAGTTGCTTTGATGCCCAGTTCCTTCGTGCCATAAAGATTTAGTATTTTACTACTTGGCTGCTCGGATGTGTGGACCAAAGTTGGCTGCACAAACTACTGAAGTGATGCCAAATAATTTTCTAATGGCACTGCCGATGAGATGGCAACATTTTTAGATACTAGGTACATATTGTGACACTGTCTTAACATCCAGAATAAGATACCAGAGTGACAGTGTCTGAATCACATCTAACAAATGATTTGTAACAACGAAAGTGGGGCTAATCTTCTCTGCACATGCAAGAAACTTCCTCCCAATGTCGACAGATTCAAACGCAACTAGCTTCATGCATGGAAGACAATGAGCAGGCAGATCTTCAGCCACCCCGCTCCATTCGTTGCAACTGATGGTCCTAGGGAGCTACAAGAGGAAGAAATGACTCGACTCAACCGCCGTGTTAAAATCCTTCATTCCAAGTCATAACCCGAGAGAGAGAAGAGAGGCACACTCAGGTGGTGAAGGAGTCATCGTCGGAGGAGGAACCGCTGGAGAGGTCATTGAAGAAGACCATGGCGACCCCGGCGGTAAGATGCGAGAAGGCGAGAGAGAGGAATCAAGCGAGGAAACGGATATAGCTTCGGAAGGAAGTAAGGATAAAACATGGGAAATGTGAATTGTGGTCGGGGAGAAAAGGTGGTGGGGAAGGGGGGTAGGGGTAGATATTTCGGCGGTAGGCCAAAAATTTCAAAATGTGGAGGAAAACTTTGCGCGCGGTGCCGCCGGACACCATTTACTTTGAATGATTTTCTACATCGCAAATGATTCTTCTGCTTTACGCGCATGGGATGAGTTTGATAATTCAAATTTTGGTGGAAATTTCCCTGGGTACTGTCCTCATCCACGTCATTGCATAATTTAACATCGCTTGCTAATTTGGGCACACAAAAGAGCGTACAACAGACAGACCGCACTTACTGAATCAAGCAATTTTAGTAATTAAACAAAGCCAGTTGACCTAAACATTGCTCTAACAAAAGACCAACATTAAAAACAAAGCCTAAGTGCGCATAATTTTAACAAAGCCGCCGCCACACCGGCCTATGCATCTCCGATGTGAGATGAGACGTCGATGACTTGTCCTGGCGACATGCCGCCGTTGGTGGACTCCACGGCCCCCTGCTGAAGTCGACCAAGTCCTCGTCCTCGGCGTCGCCCTCAAGGTTGTAGTACTCGTAGTAGTGGTTGCGCCTGAGCTTGCGTTGGTACTCCACCGCCGATTCCTCGACGGACAAACTCGTATCAACCTCGACCTCGGCCACGCGCAACTCCTCCTCCTGGCGCTCCTCGATCTCCGCCGCCTCCTGCATCTCTAGCTCCTGCTTGGCGATCTCATGAGGAAGAAGGTGCTCCATGGCCACCGCCGCCTTCTCGGATGTGGATTGCCTGCTGGATTCCGAGATGGCCTGGAATATCTTGGCGTGTGCGTCCTCGATATTGGCGTGGATGGCCTCGACCCGGGCCAGGGCGACATTGGCGGCACGGACGGCAACTCGAGCACTCTCGACGTTAGCAGCAACCGTCACAGTAGCTACTTCAGCCGTCTCGGTTGCTGCAGCTGCCGCAGACGCCCCCTGGACGTATGCAGGTGCACTCAATGCGGATGCGGCATCACTCTCGGCATAGGCGGCCACGCTCTCGGCGCAGGAGGTGGCGCTCGGGGAGGACGTGACCACCATACGGTCTCTCATGAAGCGTTTCCATGGCGTCATCTTTGCAAGAAGGGGTTGCGGGATTGGGGATCGGGATTCATGGATTCGAGGGTTGCTGGCACTAGAGCAGACGAGCTGGTGAAGCTTAAGGAGGAAGACTTAAATAGACCCACAAATTTTCATCGCAAACGGTTCCTACAAAAAAACGGTGTGTGATGTTGTTGATATTTTTTATTAGCTGTGAAAGACAAATTTAGAGTAAAGTGGCAATAGATGTTGTTTTAAATGTACGAGAAAATTTGTAGTACTAATACAACTGTCGTCAAATTTTGAAAAATTTCAGGGTCATTTGACCTTTTAAGACATTTAACTGATTTTCTAGCAATTTAATTACCGTAATTCAAATTTGAACTACGTATACATGCAACAACTAACCTTAATGGTTTGAAAAGTCATATTTGTGTACTTGTGTGCGAGTTAATTCCATGTGCAGTAAATTGGAAGGAATTTTAAAACAAATTGGTCTCACGGCTATGACACAAAGTATGGAGTGCCATGGCATTTAAATTCCAAAAACTTAAACAAGATAAGAAACACATGAAACCTTGCTTGATCTAATGTCATGGCATCAAGATGACGTGGTAAAAAATTGGCATGTTTGATGAAAGTTTGGACACACACCCCTCACAAGCCAGAGCAACTCACTAGAAGGCTCGTGTTTCCGAGAGGGAATAATGCATGTTTGATGACGAACGAGCGATAACTTCCTCTTACAACCTTCAAAACTTTTTTCTACAGTTAACATGCACTAAAACAACTGTCATTTGGAAATTTGGAAAATTTTAGGGGTCATTTGACCTTGTAAAGACATTCAAGTGATTTTCTAGCCATTTAATGACCGTAATTCAAATTTGAACTACATCTACAAGCAACAACTAACCATAACGGTTAGAAAAATCATATTTGTGTACTTGTGTGCGAGTTAATTCCATGTGTAGTAAATTGGAAGAAATTTTCAAACATATTGGTCCCACGGCCTGGACACATGCATGGAGTGCCATGGCATTTAAATTCCAAAAAAAATAAAAAAAATCAGAAACACATGAAACCTTGCTTGATGTAATGTCATGCCACCAAGATGACATGGTAAAAAATTTGGCATGTTTGACGAAAGTTTGGACAAACACCCCTCATAAAACAGAGCAACTCACTAGAAGGCTCGTGGTTCCGAGAGGGAACAATGCATGTTTGATGACGAACGGGTGATAGCTTCCTCTTACGGCCTTCAAACAATTTCTACATTTAACGTGCACTAATACTACTGTCATTTGAAAATTTGGAAAATTCTAGGGGCCTTTTAACCCTTTAAAGACAGTTAAGTTATTTTCTAGCCACTTAATGACCGTAATTAAAATTTGAACTACATCTACACGTAAAGGCTAACCATAACAGTTTGGAAAATCATATTTGTGTACTTGTGTGCGAGTTAATTCCATCTACAATAAATTTCAGTGAATTTTCAAACATATTAGTGTCACAACCTGGACACATGCATGGAGTGCCATGGCATTTAAATTCCAAAAAATTAAAAAAAGATCAAAAACACATGAAACCTTGCTTGATGTAATGTCAAGCCACCAAGATGATGTGGTAAAAATTTTGGCATGTTTGACGAAAGTTTGGACACACCCCCCTCACAAACCGGAGCAACTTACTAGAAGGCTTGTGGTTCTGAGAGGGAACAATGCATGTTTGATGACGGACATGAGATAGCTTCATTTACGGCCTTCAATTTTTTTTCTACATTTAACATGCACTAATACAACTGTCATTTGAAAAATTGGGAAATTATAGGGGTCATTTGACTTGTTAAAGAGATTTAAGTGAGTATCTAGCCATTTAATGACCGTAATTCAAATTTGAACTGCATCTACATGCAACGGCTAACCATAACGGTTTGAAAACGCATATTTGTGTACTTTTGTGCGAGTTAATTCAATGTGTAGTAAATTAGAATGAATTTTCAAACATATTGGTGTCACGGCCTGGACACATGCATGGAGTGCTGATGTCTACTACACAACCTTCTTCTTGTAGACGTTGTTGGGCCTGCAAGTGCACAGGTTTGTAGGACAGTAGCAAATTTCCCTCAACTGGATGACCTAAGGTTTATCAATCCGTGGGAGGCGTAGGATGAAGATGGTCTCTCTCAAACAACCCTGCAACCAAATAACAAAGAGTCTTTTGTGTCCCCAACACACCCAATACAATGCTAAATTGTATAGGTGCACTAGTTCGGCGAAGAGATGGTGATACAAGTGCAATATGGATGGTAGATAAAGGTATTTGTAATCTGAAATAATAAAAACAGCAAGGTAACTAAAGGTAAGAGTGAGCGTAAACGGTATTGCAATGATAGGAAACAAGGCCTAGGGTTCATACTTTCACTAGTGCAAGTTCTCTCAACAATAATAACATAGATAGATCATATAACAAGCCCTCAACATGCAACAAAGAGTCACTCCAAAGCCACTAATAGCGGAGAACAAACATAGAGATTATGGTAGGGTACGAAACCACCTCAAAGTTATTCTTTTGGATCAATCTATGCAAGAGTTCGTACTAGAATAACACGTTAAGACACAAATAAACCAAAACCCTAATGTCACCTAGATACTCCATTGTCACCTCAAGTATCTGTGGGCATGATTAAACGATATGCATCACACAATCTCAGATTCATCCAACCAACACAAAGTACTTCAAAGAGTGCCCCAAAGTTTCTACCGGAGAGTCAAGAAAACGTGTGCCAACCCCTATGCATAGGTTCATGGGTGGAACCCGCAAGTTGGTCACCAAAACATACATAAAGTGGCACGTGATATCCCATTGTCACCACAGATAAACACGGCAAGACATACATCAGGTGTTCTCAAATAAAGACTCAATCCGATAAGATAACTTCAAGAGGAAAACTCAATTCATCACAAGAGAGTAGAGGGGGAGAAACATCATAAGATCCAACTATAATAACAAAGCTCACGATACATCAAGATCGTGTGAAGTCGAGAACACGAGAGACAGAGATCAAACACATAGCTACTGGTACATACCCTCAGCCCCGAGGGTGAACTACTCCCTCCTCGTCATGGATAGCGTCGGGATGATGAAGATGGCCACCGGTGATGGGTCCCCCCTCCGGCAGGGTGCCGGAACAGGCTCCCGAGAGGTTTTTGGTGGCTACAGAGGCTTGCGACGGCGGAACTCCTCATCTATCTTGATATTTGATGGTTTTAGGGTACGTAGGGTCATATAGGCGAAAGAAGTCGGCCGGGGGGTGCTCGAGGGGTCCACGAGATAGCGGGCCGCGCCCTATAGGGGCGGCCTATATCCTGGGCTCCTCGAGGGTCTTCCGACTTGATCTCCAAGCCTCCAGGATGATATTCTTCCAAAAAAATCACGATGCCGAAGGTTTCATTCCGTTTGGACTCCGCCTGATATTCCTTTTCTTCGAAATACTGAAACAGGCAATAAAACAGCAATATGGGCTGGGCCTCCGGTTAGTAGATTAGTCGCAAAAATGATATAAAAGTGTATAATAAAGCCCATAAACATCCAAAAAGGGTAATATAATAGCATGGAACAATCAAAAATTATAGATACGTTGGAGACATATCAAGCATCCCCAAGCTTAATTCCTGCTCGTCCTCGAGTAGGTAAATGATAAAAACAGAATTTCTGATGTGGAATGCTACCTAGCATAATTCTCAATGTAATTTTCTTTATTGTGGCATGAATGTTCAGATCCAAATGATTCAAAATAAAAGTTCATATTGATAAAAGGAATAGTAACATTTCAAGCATACTAATCAAAGTAATCATGTCTTCTCAAAATAACATGGCAAAAGAAAGTTCATCCCTACAAACTCATATAGTAAGGCTATGCTTCATTTTTGTCACACAAAGATGTTCCCAACTTCTATACCCCCGATGACAACCAAAGCAATTGTTTCATACTTAAATAATCTCAAACTTTTTCAACCTTCACGCAATACATGAGCGTGAGCCATGGATATAGCACTATGGGTGGAATAGAATATGATGATGGGGATTGTGTGGAGAAGACAAAAAGGGAGAAAGTCTCACATTGACGAGGATAATCAACGGGCTATGGAGATGCCCATCAATTGATGTTAACATGAGGAGTAGGGATTTCCATACAACGGATGCACTAGAGCTATAAATGAATGCTCAACAAAAGAACACTAGTGGGTGTGCATCCAACTTGCTTGCTCACGAAGACCTAGGGCATTTGAGGAAACCCATTGTAGGAATATACAAGCCTAGTTATATAATGAAAAATTCCCACTAGTATGAAAAAAATCCAACTTATGAGACTCACTATATGAAAAACATGGTGCTACTTTGAAGCACAATATATGAGACTCTCTACATGAAGAACAAGGTGCTACTTTGAAGCACAAGTGTGGAAAAAGAGATAGTAACATTGCCCCTTTTTTTTCTTTTTTTCTCTTTTTTTTTATTTTTTTTATTTTGGGCCTTTCTATTTTTTCTTTTTGGCCTTTCTTCTTTTTTTTCTTTGGGCAATGTTCTAATAATGATGATCATCACATTTCTATTGATTACAACATATGAATTGCAACTCGAAGCTAGAACAAGATATGACTCTATATGAATGCCTCCGGCGGTGTACCGGGATGGTGCAATGAATCAAGAGTGACATGTATGAAAAATATTCATGGTGGCTTTGCCACAAGTACGATGTCAACTACATGATCATGCAATGGCAATATGACAAAAGTAAAGTGTGTCATGATGATGATGAACGGAACGGTGGAAAGTTGCATGGCAATATATCTCGGAATGCTATGGAAATGCCATAATAGGTAGGTATGGTGGCTGTTTTGAGGAAGATATAGGGAGGTTTATGTGTGATAGAGCGTATCGTATCACGGGGTTTGGATGCACCAGCAAAGTTTGCACCAACTCTCAAGGTGAGAAAGGGCAATGCACGGTACCGAAGAGGCTAGCAAAGGCGGAAAGGTAAAAGTGCGTATAATCCATGGACTCAACATTAGTCAAAAGAACTCATATACTTATTGCAAAAATTTAAAAGTCATTGAAAACCAAGTACTACGCGCATGCTCCTAGGGGATAGATTGGTAGGAAAAGACCATCGCTTATCCCCGACCGCCACTCATAAGGATGCACAAGCCAGGTACACTTCATGTTTCAAATTTGTTACACAACTTTAACCATACGTGCATGCTACGGGACTTGCTAACTTCAACACAAGCATTCTTTAAATTCATAATCACCCAACTAGCATGACTTAATATCACTACCTCCATATATCAAAACAATTATCGAGTATCAAATTGATCATAGCATCCAATTCACTTCCTATGATAGTTTTTATTATACCCAACTTGGATGCTCATCATTCTAGGACCAACTTTGTAACCATAGCAAATACCATGCTGTTCTAAAAGACTCACAAAATAATATAAGTGAAGCATGAGAGACTAGCAATTTCTACAAAATATAACCACCGCCGTGCTCTAAAAGATATAAGTGATGCACTAGAGCAAATGACAAACTACTCCGAAAGATATAAGTAAAGATCAATGAGTAGTCGAATAATTGTGCAACTATGTGAAGACTCTCTAACATTAAAGAATTTCAGATCTTGGTATTGTATTTAAACATCAAGTAAAACAAAATAAAATGACATTGCAAGGAT